>NC_054474.1:102487390-102787390 GCF_017639515.1 Carcharodon carcharias
AAGCAGCACAGAAGCCAAGATTTCAAAGTAGGGGGCACAGAGTGTTTCCAATGTGCAAAGACAGGACACTTCAAGCAGTTCTGTAAATCTAAATGCACACTTAAAGGAAAAAGGCAAGAGAATGTCTCTGAAAAGCTGACAATCCAGGAAACTGGGAATAAAGAAAGAAATGAGAATACAGATTTCCTAGGATAAGTAAAGGATCAAGAAGACAAATTTTGGTCAGTTGCATTAGAAGTTAAAGGCTTTAAAGCAGAGTTCAAACTGGATACTGGAGCCAGTTTTACAGAGCTGGCTGGCTATTTGGAATATCTCAAAGCAGTAGACATCCAGCCACCAAGAATTAAATTGCAACGCCCAAGTGGTACAGATCTTCAAGCAGAAAGTCAGAAAACCGCCACACTTAGCCACCAGGGATGAGAAATTACCGAGACCCTCTACATTTTGCCCAATCAAAGCACATCTTCACTGAGCAGAAACGCATGTATCCAACTGGATTTCCTGAAAACAGCATAGTCCTACAACAGGACAATGGGAGAAAGTTCCGTCAAGAATTCCCACAGCTCTTTCATAGGCCTGTAAACTCAAATATGGATATCATATATTGTTGCTTCAAGATGCTAAGCCTATATGTCTATACACTCCCAGGAGGATACCACACTCACTAATGGAGAATGTTAAAGAGCATCACAACAGAATATTATGAGAGGTGTTATATCACCTATCGCAAAGCCAACTAGGTGACGTTCAGGGTTTCTGACAGTTCCCAAACTGACTGATAAGCTCAGGCTTTGTATCGACCTCTCACAATTAAATAAAGCAGTCAGGAGCAAAACACATTCTATGTCCTCAGTGGATGACAGCTTGGCAAAACTTCCTAACAGCGTGCTCTTCACTAAACTTGGCACTAATAGCAGGTTTTGGCAAATACCCCTTGACCAAGAGTCCAGACTGTTAACAATATTATGCCATTTTGGCAATTCTGCTTAATGATCTTCTCTTGAGTTTTTAATAAGCTCCAGAGATAGTTCAGCGAATCATGTTAAACATGGTTAGGGGAGGTGGAGATGTAGTGGCATTGTCACTGGGCTAGTATGCCAGAGACCCAAGAGAATGCTCTGGGGACCTGAGTTTGAACCTCACCACGCAGATAGTGAAATGTGGATTCAATAAAAATCTGGAATTAAAAGTCTGATGATGAACACGAAGCCACTGCCACTGCCATAGAAACCCATCTGGTTCATTAATGTCCTTTAGGGAAGGAAATCTGCTGTCCTTACCTGGTCTGGCCTATGTGTGACTCCAGACCCAGAGCAATGTGGTTGGCTCTTAAATGCCCTCTGAACGAGGGAAATTAGGGATGGGCAATAAATGCTGGCCTAGCCAGCGATGCTGACAGCCCATGAATAAATAAAATAAACAGACTGGAAGGAAAAAAGGGAGTAATGTATCATATCGATGACATGCTTATCCATAGTGCCACAAGACAAGATCATGATCACAGACAAAAACAGAAACAGAAATACCTGGAAAAACTCAGCAGGTTTGGCAGCATTGGCAGAGAAGAGTTACAGTTGACCCTTCAACGGGTCATGAGGACTCGAAACGTCAACTGTACTCTTCTCCGCCGATGCTGCCAGACCTGTTGAGTTTTTCCAGGTATTTCTGTTTCTGTTTTTGTTTTGGATTTCCAGCATCTGCAGTTTTTTGTTTTTATCATGATCACAGAGTTCGTGAAGTTTTGAAAACATTACAAAAGACAGGGTTTATATAAACAAAAAAGGTAAATTTGTGAGAACTACCATTACTTTGTCGTTTGGTCGTACAGAACTTGAGTACTTCCAAAAAAATATATTTTGTTGAAGCTTTCCATCTTGTACTTATCAAGACAGTCGCAAGAATACCAATGTCAGGGGAAGCAACAACTTTATACAGTATGAGAAGAGAGTGCCGATTAGTTAGCAAATGGACTCTGATTGGTAGAGGCATTGCCATGGAGAATGCACCAGTTAATGATGACTGACAGTTAACTGTCAAGCATTGTTTGAAATTTAAACCAGGTAGCTTGACTCTAATTGGTCAAGGCATTGCCCTGGGGAATGAACCAGCGAATGGCTATCATCTATTTTGTTTAGCTGAAACAGGTGCAATGTGTGTACATGTTCTTTCAGTCTGCAAAGAACAGGGCATTGTGTATTAATGTATGTAGCTTCTAGTGCATGAAAATGCACCACACTGCGAAGCCGACCGACAATCTTAAATTGATTGTCAACGTAATTTTTAGCATACTGAAGATTACTTAGCAAATGCTGTCCAATCCAGAATCACATCTAACGTTGGACGCCTCAGTTACTGAAGCAGTCCATGTCCAAATGCAGCTAGTCCTGGACAATATTCAGGCTTAGGCTGACAAGTAGCAAGTAACAGTCGTGCCACACAAGTGTCAGGCAATGACCATCTCCAACAAGAGAGAATCTAACCATCGCCCCTTGATGTTCCATGGCATTACCATTGCTGAATCCCCCAAAATCAACATCCTGAGGGTTACCGTTGACCAGAAATTGAACTGAACTAGCCATATAAATACTGTGGCTACAAAAGCAGGTCAGAGGCTAGGGATCCTGCGACGAGTAACTTACCTCCTGACTCCTCAAAGCCTGTCCACCATCTACAAGGCACAAGTCAGGAGTGTGATGGAATACTCCCCACTTGCTTGGACGAGTGCAGCTCCCACAACACTCAAGAAGCTTGACACCGTCCAGGATAAAACAGCCCGCTTGACTGGCACCACAGCCACAAACATTCACTCCACCATCGATGCACAGTAGCAGCAGCGTGAAACATCTACAAGGTGCACTGCAGGAATTCACCAAGGCTCCTTCGACAGCACCTTCCAAACCCACAACCACTACCATCGAGAAGGACAAAGGCAGCAAATAGACGGGAACACACCGCCTGGAAGTTCCCCTCCAGTCACTCACCATCCTGACTTGGAAATATGTTGCCGTTCCTTCACTGTCGCTGGATCAAAATCCTGGAACTCCCTCCCTAACTGTGGGTGTACCGACACCGCACGGTCTGCAGCAGTTCAAGAAGGCAGCTCACCACCACCTTCTCAAGGGCAACTCGGGATGGGCAAACAATGCTGACCCAGCCAGCGAAGCCAACATCCCATGAATGAATTTGAAAAAAACTGTGCTTTGAATTTTGCAAGCATGGGCTCTCATTGGGTATTGTCTGTACCTTGCCCATTGCGAACAGTGGAAGGGATATGCTTTTTGGTACAATTCGCCAGTCTTTGGGACATACGGCCTACATAGCTAGCATCACACTGGCACTTAAATTCATCTACCATGTTACTCATTTGTGAGATAGACAGAACAACTTTTTGGCTTGATGGCAGCATCTTGTTCATGGCAAATACAACTCATGTTGCTATTGCACAATAGCAGTGTGAAACAGCTAGCTTCAGCTGTTGCTCAAATTTTTGAGATACTTTGCCCTTCCAGGATAACCTGAGGTAGACTGGGCACTTTTCAGGGCCAAACGTGACAGGCCTTTCATGAGCATGTGTGATATAAATGTGAAATGATATGACCAGGGTAAAATATTATGATCAGAATGTGTATCTGGAAAACTTGTTCATAACTGGTTGTAACAATTTTCCCAATGATTTGGCCAATTCATGCTGTGCAGAACCTGTCATAGATAAGATTGGGTGTAAAAGGACATCAATTTTGTGCGCCTTGGGCAGCCCATACATATGCGGATACAGCGAACAGTGAGGATAAACCCTGTCATATATGTCATGCAGCAGCTCATCGCTCTTACACAAGTCCAGCAGCATGGAGCAACATTGTCTGGTCATGTCGATTGGGATGAAGGAGAACCAGTGGATGTACTGTATTTAGATTTTCAGAAGGCACTTGATAAGGTGCCACATCATAGGTTATTGTGGAAAATAGAAGCTCATGATGTAGGGGGTAATATATTGGCATGGATAGAAGATTGACCAGCTAACAGGAAACAGAATGTAGGAATAAATGGGTTATGTGGTGTGCCACAGGGATCAGTGCTGGGGCCTTAATTCTTTACAATTTATATAAATGATTTAGACCGAAAGTATGGTTACCAAATTTGGTGATAGGTAGGAAAGTGAGATGCGAAGAGGACAGAAAGAGGCTGCAAAAAGTAGATAGGTTAGGTGAGTGGGCAAAGATTTGGCAAATGGAGTATAATGCGGGAAAAAGTGATGTTGTCCATTTTGGCAGGACGAATAAAAGAGAAGCATATTATCTAAATTGTGAGAGATTGCAGAGCTCTGAAATGCAGAGGGATCTGGATGTCCTCGTGCATGAATCACAAAAGATTAGCATGCAGGTGCAGTAAGTAATCAGCAAAGCTAATGGAATGTTATCATTTATTGCAAGATCAATTGAATACAAGAATAGGGAGGTTATGGTTCAATGGACGAGGCAGTGACATAGTGGTATTGTCACTGGACTAGTGTTCCAGAGGGTAATGCTCTGGGGACCCAGGGTTCGAATCCCACCAAAGCAGATGGTGAAATTTGAATTGAATAAAAATCTGGAATTAAAAATCTGATGATGCCCATGAAGCCATTGCCGATTTTCATATAAACCTCTTTGGCTCACTAATGCCCTACAGGAAAGAAATCTGCTGTCCTTACTACAAAAGACTCCAGATCACCAGCAAAGTGGTTGACCCTTAAATGCCATCTGAACAAGGACAATTAGAGATAGGCAAAAAATGCTGGCGTAGCCAGCAACGCCCACATCCCATGAATGAATAAAAAAGTTATATAGGACAATGGTGAGACCACATCTGGAATACTGTGTACAGTATTGGTCTCCTTATTTAAGGAAGAATGTAAATGCATTGGAAGCAGTTCAGGGGTGGTTTACTAGACTAAGACCTGGCATAAGCGGGTTATCTTATAAGGAAAGGCTGGATAGCCTAGGCTTGTATCCACTGGAGTTTAGAACAGTAAAGAGCCGACTTGATTGAAACATATACGATCCTGTAGAACCACATATAAGTTACAGTGCAGGAAGAGGCCATGCAGCCCATTGTATCTGCGCTGACCAAAAAGAGAAAAAAGAAACTAGCTGCTCATTTTAATCCCACTCTCCAGCACCTGATCGATAGTCTTGTAGGTTATAGCACTTCAGATGCATATCCAAGTACCTTTTAAATGAGCTGAGCATTTTAGCCTCAACCACCAACTTAGGCATGGAATTCCATATGCTCATCACCCTCTGGGTGAAAACATTTTTCCTCATGTCCCCTCTAATCTTTCTACCAATTACCTTAAATCTATACCTCCTGGTAATTGACCCCTCAGCTAAGGCAAACACGTCTTTCCTGTCTACCCTATCTAAGCCCCTCATAATTTTGTACACCTCAATTAGGTCACCCCTCAATCTCCTCTGTTCTAACAAAAACAAGCCTAGCCTATTCAATCTCTCCTCATTGCTGCAATTTTCAAACCCTGGCAACATTCTCATAAATCTCCTCTACACTCTCTCCAGAGCAATTCTGACCTTCCTGTAATGTGGTGACCAGAACCGTACACATTACTGCTGTGGCCGAACCAGCATTTTATACAGTTCCATCGTTACATCCTTGCTTTTGTATTGAATATCTCACCGAATAAAGAAAAGTATTCCATTTGCTTTCTTTACCACCTTGTCCACATGTCCTGCCACCTTCAAGGACCTCTGGACATGCACTCCAAGGTCTCTCACTTCCTCACCCACTCTCAATAGCTTGCTTTGTTTGCCCTCCCAAATGCATTACCTCACACTTTTCCAGATTGAATTTCATTTGCCACTTCTCTGGCCACTCAACCCAAACAATTCACATCATTCTGGAGTCGACACATATCCTCTTCACTATCAACTACACGGCCAATTTTTGTGTCATCTGCTAATTTCTCAATTATGCTCCCACATTTAAATCTAAATCATTAATATATACAACAAACAGCAAGAGCTCCAACAATGAGCCCTGTGGAACACCACTGGAAACCATTTTCCATTTGCAAAAACATCCATCAACCATTACTCTTTGTTTCCTGTCACTGAGCCAATTTTGGATCACGCTGACTATCCCTGATCAACCTGTGCCTAAGTGACAGTTTATCCTGTCTCTCAGAATTGTTTCCAATAATTTGCCCACCACCGAAGTCAGACTGACCGGTCTATAATTTTCTGGCCTATGACCACTTTTTAAATAATGGGACAGTGTTCGCAGGCCTCTAATCCTCTGGGATCTCAACTGTATCTAGTGAGCACTGGAAAACGATCCTCAGAGCATCCGCTATTTCCTCCCTGGCTTCTTTTATCTGCCTGGGATACAATCCATCTGGCCCTGGTGACTTATACAACTTCAAGGATGCCAGTCCCTCTAGGAGTTACTCACTCACTATGCTTATTGCATCTAATATTTTACACTCCTCCACTATAACTAGAATATCTGCATCATCCCTCTCCTTAGTGAAGACAGAGACAAAGTAGTCGTCGAGAACCCTGCCCACTTCTTCTGCATTAACCCACAAGTTACCATGTTCATCTCTGATAGGCCCTATCTTTTCCTTAGCTATTCTCTTGCTCTTAATGTATTGGTACAACATCTTAGGATTTTCTTTGATTTTACCTGCCAACATTTTGTCGTACCCTCACTTTGCTTTCCAAATTTCCATTTTCTCTTCCCCTCTGTACTTTCTATACTCCTCTAGGCTTTCTACAGTATTAAGTCTTTTGTGATTGTCATAAGCTTTCTTTCACTGATTTATCTTGGCCTATATGCTTCTAGATAACCAGTGGACACTAGATTTGGCAATACCTCCCTTTTTCTTTTTGGGAACATGTCTACATTGTGCTTGTAGAATCTCACTTTTGAATGCGGCCCACTAATTTTCCTTCTAATAGCTATATCCAGTCCACTCTTACCAGTTCACCTCTCAACTTTGTTAAATTTGTCTTCCCCAATTTAGAACTTTTACTCCTGTTCTATCTTTGCCTTTTTCCATAATGTTGCTAAATCTAACTATATTATGGTTACTATCTCCAAAATGATCATCCGCTTGCCCAACTTCATTTCCTAAAACTAAATCTAGAACTGTATCCCTTCTCATTGGGCTTGTTATGTGCTGGATAAAAAATTTCTGTTGAATGCAGTTCAAGAATTTTGCACCCTCTGTGCCCCTCACATTGTTCATATCCCAATTGATATTAGGATAGTTGAAGTCTCCAACGATTACTGCCCTATTGTTTTTGCAGTCAGAAATCTGTTGACATATTTGCTCTTCTAACTCCCTCCCACTATTTGGGGGTCTATAGTACACTCCTCGCAATGTGGCTGCCCCTTTTTTATTTCTGAGCTCAACCCATATGGCCTCATTTGATGCTTCATTTAGTATATCATCCCTCCTCACAGCTGCACTTGATTCTTTAACCAATAATGCTGCCCACACCCCCTCCAGCTATTTATCCCCTTCCCTATGCTGCCTGAAAACTTTACATCCAAGGATGTTGAGATGCCATTTTTGCCTCTCCTTAAGCCAAGTTTCCATTATAGCGATGATATCATGCTGCCATCTGTCTATCTGTGCCCTCATCTCATCGGCTTTATTTACTATGCTCCTTGCATTTACATACATACCTTCTAACACTGCCAAGCTCTTGTGCTGTACACTTTTTAACCTATGCTGCTTGTCTTTCAAAGCCACTCACTAATTCTCCACCTCCCATTCCCTGCTCTGAATTTGCCCTCATGTTTCCATCCCCCTACCAATCTAATTTAAACCCCGCTCCTCCTAACAACACTAGCAAATCTCCCTACGAGGGTATTCATCCCAAGCCTGTTCAGGTGTAGGCCGCCTGGCTTATACAGGTTCCACCTTCCCCAGAACCGGTCCCAATGCCTCAGAAATCTGATGCCCTCCCTCCTACACCAGCTTTCTAGCCATGTGTTTATTCGCTCAATTCTCCTATTTCCATCCTCGCTTGCATGTGGGACCGGGAATAATCCTGAGAATACTGCTTTAGAGGTCCTGCTTTTCAATCTCCTTCCTAGCTCTCTAAAGTCTGCTTTCAGGATCTTATCCCCTTTCCTACCTAAGTAATTGGCACCAACGTGGACCATGACCTCTGGCTGATCACCTTCCCCCAGGGGAATATCCTGCAGCTGCTCCGTGACATCCTTGACCCTGGCACCATGGAGGCAACATACCATCCTGGAGTCACATCAACAGCCACAGAAACGTCCATATGTTCCCCTAACTAATGAATCCCCCATTACTACTGCTCTTTCCCTCATTTTTCTCCCCTCCTGTACAGCAGAGCTGCCCATCATGCCACAAACTTGGCTCTGACTGCACTCCTCCTAGGAACCAACACCCTGACCAGTATCCAAAAAGGAAAGCTGACTGGTGAGCAGGACCCCAGCGGACTCCTGCGCTATCTGCCTAATTTTCTTGGTGTGTCTGGTGGTCACCCATTCCCTTTCTGCCTCCAGACTCCTAAGCGCAGTGTGACCAGCTCTCTGAACGTGCTATCCACATAGCTGTCAGCCTCGTGGATGCGCCACAGTGACATCAGCCGCCGAAACCCGGAGCTCAAAGCTCTCCAGCTGGCTACATTTCTTGCACGTGGTCATCTTGGACATTGGTAGCGTCCAAAACTTCCCACATATTACTAGATATGCATTCCACATGACTGAGCTGTCCTGTTATAACTTCAATTTACTTCCTTTGCGTTAACTTTATTTTACTTTGGTTTTCATATGCAACTATATTTTACTTGGCCTCAAAAACTTTATTTCCTTATTGCTTGTGTTTCTTACTTAAATGTTAGTAGCCCCTTCTATTAAAAAGAATGTATTTTTCTAATTGTCGCCTATTTGATGGTACTCCCTAATAGCAATTTCACCAACCAATGAACTTATGTTTCTCCTGTGCTGCTAACAGTCTGGCTCGGGGTCCTTCCATCGCACTCTCCTTTATGTGCTGCTGACTGTCTGTCCCAGGGTGGTCCTCTCACATTCTCGTCTCGGCGCTACTGACTGCCTGGCTCAGGGTCCTCCTCTCACACTCTCCTCTAGGTGCTGCTGCCTGTTGTAGGATCTTTCTCTCGCACTCTTCTCTATCCTGAGGGGACTTGACAGTGGAAAGGATGTTTCTTCTTGTGGAAGAATCTAGAACCTGGTGTCACTCTTTAAAAATAAGGGGTCACCCATTTAAGACAGAAATGAGGAGAATTTATTTCTTTTAGTAGCTTGTTTCCTCAAAAGGCAATGGAGGAAGGATAGAGGTAGATAGATTCTTGATAAGCAAGGTGGTGAAGGGTTATTGGGAGTAGGCAGGAAGGTGGAGTTGAGGTTAACACCAGCACAGTCATGGTCTAATTGAATGGCGGAGCAGGCTTGAAGGGCTTGAAGGGCCGAACGGCCTAATCCTGCTCCTAATTTGTATGTTCGGATATGGCTGAGATGGTATCTTGCCAGGTTATGCTGACTGTTGAATCACCTTGACATGCATGCTTCCATGCAATAGCCCTGAAAGCATCAAAAATTGTAACTGGAGTGTTTCCAAACAACCATCCAGCATTATGGTTCGTCGAGTTTTCACATATTGTATCGGTGCCATCAGGTCTGCAGTCATGGCATCTCTTGGAAACTGTAGTCTCCATGTACAGAAATCCTCTCCTACACCTGTGTGTACACCTCTGCCTTCTGATGTGGGCATCTGATATCAATGGCGCAGGCTGCCCTTCCTGGCATCCCTCCAGTGTTTCTCCACTTCTTCCTCCAAAAATTTCCAATATGTTTTTTCATTCAGTGTCAGGACGTGGGTGTCATTGGCAAGGCCCATATGTATTGCCCATTCACCAATGCCCTTAAGAAGATGGTAGTAGATGTCCTTCTTGAACCATTGAAGTCCATATGGCGAAGGTGCTCCTATAATGCTGTCAGTCATTCCAGGATGTTGATCCACCGAAAATGAAGGAGCGGTGATATATAGTTCTAAGTGAATTGGAGGGGAACTTCAAGTGATGGTGTTCACATATACCTGCTGCCCTTGTCCATCTAGGAGGTAGAGGTCACGGGTTTGGGAAGTGCTGCCGATAAAGTCTTGGCAGTTTGTCGCAGTGCATTCCGTAGGTAGTATACACTGTCAGCAGGGCACACCAGCAGTGGAGGTTGAAATTGGCTCCCACTGAGCCAAGCTGACCATAATGTATAAAGTATCAGAATGCCAGCATTGTTTTCATTGGAAATCACTTTCATAGAAGCAAAGAAGGTTATAACTCAACAAAACTTCATAAAATTTTAAATCCCTCAATCAATACTTCTGCAATTTTGACAGGTGCATTTCAAGATTCCTCTAAGCAGGTGTAAATATACCTCAAGCAATCTTTCAAATTTCTGACAGTTGCTTGGTAGTACAGAACTTGAATATTGTTGACACGTTGTCGAAGTTTTTCAATGATTGTCTTTTCAATGACGCTTCAATAGTTGGCTGGTCAAATCAAATAGCATGTTCCTTTGATTGTTTGTAATAGACAGAGCCCAGACAGCATTTCAGCCAACCCGTGCTTGCAAAACCAAAAATAAAACATCTGTTAGATGTGATTCTACGATTGAGCAGCACTTGCTGAACAGCCCTGAGTGCACTAATAGCAGCCCTAACAACTAATTTAAGATAATCAAGTCAAGCTCATAACATGGTTCTTGACGCTTTCTGAGAGTGACATACATTCATATGCAGGAATCTATTCTCTACAAATAAAAGAAATAAGTTTAAGCCATACGCTTTTTTTGAATTACCTGGGAGCTTGGGAATCTAGAGTTCTCCATTGCTTTCTCCATGGCGATGCCTCGGCCAATCAGAGTCAATTTGCCAACCAACCAGCACCCTTTTCACCTGTAGTATAAACTGTTGTGATCGTTTGACATTTGGAATGCTTGCTTTTGTCCTAATGAGTACAAGATGAAAAGCTTTGGCAACACATCTCTTTTTTCAGCAAATTTCTGACATTACTACTGAAAAGTGGGGCTCTGAAGATTCATCACTTGGAGTCTAGCCTCTTACTTGTGAGCTTGGGTCAGTTGATAGCACTTTTACCCAGTTGGATGGCTGCAGTACTTACCTGGCAGGGGAGAGACCTTCATCACGATTCTGCCAGGGAAAGAGCAATGGCTATAACCAGTCAAACCCCTTACCATGGGGTACCTAACACCATCCGAGTCATGGTGAAGGGCAGCGAGCAAGGAACAGGAATGGATAGGACCTTCTTCACCAAGAGGATCCTATTCAAGCTGTGTGGTTTCGAGGCTGCGGATATCTACTGCCTACAGGATTTCCCCAGTGCTGGTTTCTTTGATGTGACCTTCAAGCACATGGCAGCTTGTGTCAAACTCCTGAAGGTGTTTGAGGAAAAGAAAGACCTGCCAGAAATGAAGATCCTGACGGCGAAGCCGCTCTTTGTTCTAACGTCGCATCGTGAACGGGTTGCGACGGTACATCTGTACAACCCCTACGTCCCTGTCGCTGACGTGCTCACCTTCCTTACCAGGTACTTCGATAAGGTTGGGAGCTGCACTGAAGTTAAAGATAATTTGGGGATCTGGACATGTAAATGCCAGGTTAAGGTAATGCTCAAGACCGACGGTAAGGGAGCCGTTTTCCACCCCCCTTCCAGATTCGCTATCGGGGGAAGCCGTGGGTACCTTGTCTACGCTGGGCAACCCAAACTTTGTCGCTCATGCGGCAAGTCTGGTCATATGGCGGCCAACTGCAGTGCCATCCTCTGCAAGAACTGCAAAAAGGAAGGGCACCAGACAAAAGATTGTAAACAGGCTAAGTGCTGCAACCTGTGTGGCGAGGCAAGTCACCTCTAAAAGACCTGCCCTAAACGTTGCCGTACTTATGCACAGGCAGCTAAAGCCAACGAGGGGGAAGCAGAAGAAATGCCTCGTGTCACTCCAACCACCAAGGCCCCCAGGGAGAACAACGGGACAAAGGAGGACACAGAGAGAGACAAGGTGGAGGAAAAGATTGGGGCAACAGACAGCCAATCAACAGCACTGCCCCCTGAACCTCCCATTCCTCAGGAGAGCAAATCAACGGAGGAGGAGGAGGCAGCAGTGGGAAAGCAGCAGGGGGAGTGGCAGCTGGTGAAGAGAGCAAAAAGGAAGAAGGGGCAAAAAAGAAACCAAGCCTCTTCCCAGACAAGAGTCAAGAGGCGTCTCCTATCCGACACAGATAACAAGAGCAGCAGCTCTTCGGACGAAGAAGTGCCAGGGCGGCGCCAACAGAAGAAGCGGCAAAACGCTAGGGAGTTGGAGGACGAGACACCCAAGCTCCAGAACATTGGAGAAAATGAGGAGATCAGCGCACCCCAACTTTGCCCACAACCTGAAGAGGCCAGTGCACCACAACCCCAGGAATCTGGGAACAGTGAGGCGCTCAGCGCACCCCAGCTCCGGGAAGCCGGGAGCAGCAACACCCCAGAGGGGGAGAGGATTGGAGAAGCTTCTCCAACAGAGGGCATTTCAAACCCCGCTCTCTGCACAGACCCCAAATGCCACCCGAGCAGAACACCGCCAATGGGGAGGTTCAGGACGCTTTCCTCAGCCCATCCCAAGTGAAGAAATTTGAGCACACCACGGGCATGAAGGAACTCTCAGGGACAACAGGTTTGGTAAGAGACTAACTGCTTTAAAATGAGTGTAAAGATTGTATCCATAAATGTGCGTAGCATTAAGTCTACTACGCGACCTTGGACTACCTTGCCAAGGTCAAAGCTGACCTGTTGTTTCTGCAGGAGTGTGCGATACCGCATCTCAGCTCCTACAGGCAATGGTCACGATGGTGGTCCCATGGGCCATCGATCTGGTCGGGAGGAAACGACTCTCGTTCCTCCGGCCTGGGTATTCTGCTGCGGGGAGGCAGCTTCACCGTCTCCCAGGTTAAGGAGGTGGTGGGCGGGCGCCTCCTCGTAGCAGACGTAATGTACAAGAACGCTCCACTCCGTTTAATTAACGTCTAAGCCCCGTCACAAGGGGCTGAGCGGCTGGAGGTTTTTCAGCACCTCCCACTGCTGCTGGTGACCTCCAGACTGGTCATTCTGGGCGGTGACTTCAACTGCATCATCGATGCGGCTGGACGATCCGGCAGGACCGACAGCAGATTGGACACTACGTCCAGATCCCTGATGGAAACAGTAAAGGATGCCAAGTTGCACGACGTCTTCAGCAACCCTGCAGATGGAGCGCAGCGTAGATACACCTGGTCGCAGCCAGACGGGTCCGTCAGTTCCAGGATAGACTTCCTGTTTGTGTCCCGTGCATTCACAGTCAGATCCACCGACGTCAAGCTGGTGTTCTTCTCTGACCACTGCCTCCTACTGGCTGACTGTCACTTAGAGAAGGACCAGAGGGTTGGCAGGGGGGTATGGAAGCTAAACGTGCAACTGCTGACCCCAGAGAACATTGAGGAGCTCAAGAGGGATTACAAAGGTTGGAGAACCATGAAACCCCACTTTAAGTCACTGACACACTGGTGGGAAGCGATCAAGGGAAACATCAAGAGGTTTTTCGTCCTCAAAGGCACCCAGAAAGCTAGAAAGGAACAGAGGGAAATGTCCCGACTCCAGAAAAATATGCAGAATCTGCTCTGGCTGCGGTCGATGCGGGTCGATATCAAGGAGGAAGTCCAAGAGGTGAAGAGCCAGCAAGCCTCGCTCTTTGCCTCGGAGGCCTCCAAGATCATCTTCCGTTCCAGAGTCCGCTCCGTGGAGCAGGATGAGACGTGCTCACGTTTTTCTTCCAAAAGGTACACAGAGAGAGCTCTGTGATCAGCAGCTTGAAGGAAGAAGACGGCTCAGTAAAGTCATTGCAATCTGACATTTTGAGGATTAGCAAATCCTTCTATGCCGGATTATATGACGTGAAGCCCACAGACAGCACGGCCTCCCAGTCCTTCCTGTCCTCTATCACGGAGGTCTTAGATGACAGTACACGGGAGAGTCTGGACAAAGCGCTAACTCCTGACGAACTGACTGAGGCCCTTGAGTTCTTCGAGAAGAGTAAAACTCCTGGAAGCGACGGCTTGCCGGCGGAGTTGTATTTAGCTCTGTGGGACTGGATCGGCCCAGACCTGCTAGAAGTGTACGAGAGTATGCTCCTGGCTGGCAGTATGTCAGAATCCATGAGGAAAGACATTATCACCCTCATCTACAAGCACAAGGGGGAAAGGGAGGAAATTAGAAATTGGCAACCCATTTCGCTGTTGAATGTGGACTATAAAATTCTGTCCAAGGTCATCGCCAATCGGGTCAAATCCGCTCTGGAATTGGTGATCCATCCTGACCAGACCTGCACTGTGCCGGGCAGGAAGATCTCTGACAGCCTTGTGCTGCTCAGGGATACGATTGCCTATGTACAGGACAGGGGTGTGGATACCTGCCTCATCAGCCTGGATCAGGAGAAGGCCTTTGACAGAATATCGCACACCTATATGGTGGATGTGCACTTCAAAATGGGGTTTGGGGAGGGAATTCGCAATTGGATCCAACTGCTCTACACTAACATCAGTAGTGCAGTCTCAATCAATGGGTGGGAATCAGATAGCTTTCCTATTAAATCTGGAGTCAGGCAGGGCTGCCCTCTCTCGCCTGTTCTTTTCGTGTGTTGCATAGAACCCTTTGCTGAGTCCATCAGGAAGGATCCGGGCATGAGGAGTGACGATCCCAGGTATTGGTGGCACTCAGATCAAAGTCTCCCTGTACATGGACGATGCCGCCATCTTCTGCTCGGATCCGCTGTCGGTGCACAGAATTATCCACATTTGCGACCATTTCGAACTGGCCTCGGGAGCCAAGGTAAATCGTGGGAAGAACGAGGCCATGTTCTTCGGGAACTGGGCTGACCGATCCTTTGTCCCCTTCACTGTCAGGGCTGATGGCCTGAAGGTGCTGGGGATGTGGTTCGGAGGGACCAGGGCACGCGTTAGAAACTGTAAGGAGCGAGTGTCTATGGTGAAAAGGAAAC
The DNA here is from genome assembly GCF_017639515.1 of Carcharodon carcharias. Classification (NCBI taxonomy): domain Eukaryota; kingdom Metazoa; phylum Chordata; class Chondrichthyes; order Lamniformes; family Lamnidae; genus Carcharodon; species Carcharodon carcharias. The sequence continues at coordinate 102,502,469 of NC_054474.1, forward strand.
TGGGCTTGTGGGAGCGACGCTCCCTCTCCATTGCGGGGTAAGAACCTGGTCATCAGGTGTGAGGCACTCTCGCTGTTGCTGTACGTGGCGCAGGTCTGGCCCATTCCACACTCCTGTGTGGTGGTGATCACCCGAGCCATCTTCCGCTTTATCTGGAGGTCGAAAATGGATTGTGTCCGCAGGGACACGATGTACAAGACTCTAGATAAAGGGGGAAAAAAACGTGCCCAACATCGCCCTCATACTGATGGCCACCTTTGTGTGCGGCTGCATCAAGCGGTGCGTAGACCCTCAGTATGCAAACACCAAGTGTCACTACATGCTGAGGTTCTACCTGTCCCCGGTGTTGCGAAGGATGGGTCTGGCCAGGCTGCCGCGGAACGCTCCAAGTAGTTGGACCGTGCCGTACCACCTGTCCCTTGTGGGAAAATTTATGCAGAGAAACACCTTCGACCACAAGTCCATCAGGCAGTGGTCGGCACGTAATGTCTTAAAGGCCCTGAAGGAAAAGGAGAGGGTGGATCCTGTGGGATGGTTCCCTGAGCAGACTGACAAAGTCATTTGGCAGAATGCCTCATCACCAGAACTTTCCAACAAACACCAAGATGTAGCTTGGCTGGTGGTGAGAAAGGCCCTCCCTGTAAGATCCTTCCTACACGCCAGGAGTCTCACCCCCTCTGCACGTTGCCCTCGAGGTGGCTGTGGTGGGGAAGAGACCGTTGTTCACCTCCTTGTAGATTGTATCTTTGCAAAGAAGGTCTGGAGAGAGATGCAGTGGTTGCTGTCGAGGTTCATCCCGAGCAGTCCTATGACAGAGGACTCTGTGCTCTACGGACTGTTCCCAGGGACACACACCGAGACAAACGTCAACTGCAGCTGGAGGATCATCAACTCGGTGAAAGACGCTCTTTGGTCTGTCCGAAACTTGTTGGTTTTCCAGTGCAAAGAGTTGTCCCCGACCGAGTGTTGCAGACTGGCACTTTCCAAGGTCCAGGACTACGTGCTGACGGACACAGTTAAGCTTGGGGCAGCCGCCGCAAAGGCGCAATGGGGAACGGTCGCTGCCTAAGACCTTTCTGCCACAGTGCACTGGGGGGCTGGGAACTGTAAAGAGCCCCTCAGGCTGTACAGATTAAAATGTATGTCTGCCAATGATTGAAATATTCATTGATTTTTCTGATACACCTTGTGTTTCATGTTGTAAAAGTTGAACCTGTTTGTATTTTTGTAATGGTGATTTGAAATGTTTTTGAAGATTTATGAATAAAGTATATTTTTACGAAAAAAAAATGGCTGCAGTACCAATTCCTAATGCAGCTATTGAGGCCATAAAACAAGGTGATGTTTCAGTACACAACTGAGGAAGTGTTACATTGTTAAATGTATCATCCTTTGAATGAACATGCCAAATGCCATAGTTTCCTCCAGCCATATACTTCGGCTCCCACACAAATTCAATATCCTTGCCACCTTCTTGGCCACTGCCTCAGGCTGAATCAGAAACTTTGCAATCTCGGTATCCTATCTGACATGAGTTGAGTTTCACACCCATACCCACTTCATCACAAAGGCCACTTACTTCCACCTCCATATAATCAACTACCTCAGGCCCCACACAGCCCATGTGCTGCTGTAACCCTCATCCATGCTTTCCTCATCTCCAAACTTGACTATCCCAATGCTCTCCAGTTATCTTCCCATCCTCCATCTGCTACAAAGTTCAGCTCATCCAAAGCTCTGCTACACAACCTATCCCACACTAAGGTAAAAGCAAAAAACTGCGGATGCTGGAAATCCAAAACAAAAATAAAAATACCTGGAAAAACTCAGCAGGTGTGACAGCATCTGTGGAGAGGAACACAGTTAACATTTCGAGTCCGTATGACACTTCAACAGAACTAAGGAAAAATAGAAGAGGTGAAATTTAAGCTGGTTTATCCCACACTAAGCCTAGTCAGCCATTCCTCCTGTCCTGCAGTGGTTCCTCACTCCCCAACACACCAACTTTAAAATTCTTATCCTTCTGTTTCAATCCCTCCATCTCTTGCCCCTCTCTATCTCTATAACAAATTCAGTCCCAACAACATCTTCCTCAAACTCCCTGTTCCTAAGACCTCTTGTGGATTCCCCTCCTTTTTCCCTGCCATTGGAAGCCTTCAACTGTATAGGTCCACTCTCTGGAATTCCCTTCCTATACCCAGATACCTCTCCATTTCCCACTCTTCCTTTAACACTCTCCCTTTAAATCAACCTTATTTTGAATAAGCTTTGATATCCTTTCTAAGGAGCTATATGAATGCAAAACATTGTTGTTGCTTGCATTTGTGACCAGGTGGATTTTACAGTTCCTGTGGTATTATTTGAAGAAGGGCAGTAAGTTCTCTTGGTATTCTGGCCAAAGTTTCCTGCTCAACTAGATTAGGTTGAGACTTCAAGCATGACAACAAAGGATGTGCAATACATAGAAATTAGATTGACGCCCAACCAGCAATGGACCAGAAGGTGAATTAAAGCTGAACATTTGTTTTAATGTGCAAAGGTGTGTGGTTGGGGGTGGGACTTCTTTAAAAGAATGAGGAAGACAGTACAGTCGATTATCTTACACATCTCAATCGAAGACAGTGTTGTTGTTTACCCACTCTTGTGTATGTCATGGCTAAATCAAGAATAGAATAGGTGCAAGAAGGCAATGAGTCACTTCCACTTGAACATAGTCTACAATGCCTGGGAGAGCAAAGAGATAGAAATGGAGATACTAGTTGTGGAACTAATTTAAATTACATTCCACTTGGACATGAAGACCATTCGTGTGGAAACTGCAGATGAATATAAGTTACAGTTTGCGATACACCAGCAATATTTTGGGAAGCTTTTACATGAATCAGTAGGGACAGCTTCATCTCCATGTGCTGAAGGACTGAACAATTCATGTTGGTTTGTGACAGAATTCTCAGATTTCCAAAGTATAAAATACACAGTTGGGATCTATGTCTCAAGAACCCACATGAATTATAAACAAATGATCAGTCCAGCAAGAATCACCTCTAAAATAAGGTTTCTTGCATTAAATAAAAACTAGAACTAGCTCCATCGTTACAGTGAGTGACGCTGGTACTCACAGGCAGCTGGGTCCAATGTTTCTTTCATTCAGAGACTATGCAGTTTATCATCACAAGTAGCTGTCAGAAGTCTTAAATCTTTATATAATTTTGCATCCCTCATGTCAAATGTTAGTGGTGTTGTTTAAAATGCAACATCAATGATTTGTCATGAAAAAGAGCCTCTCTTCAGCTGTGATACCAGCTTACCTCAACTGGAACAGGAAAAAGTATATTGCCATTAAACTAATCATAATAAAAATAGAAGCATAAATAATAATAAAAACAGAAAATGCTGAAAATACTCAGTTGGTCTGACAGTGTCGATGGAGAGAGGAACAATTAATGTTTTAGGTCTGTAGCCTTTCAAAGGAAGTGGGAAAAGTTAGAAATGTACCAAGTTCTGACTGAGTGAAAGGGGGGAGGTGGTAAAAGAACACAAGGGAAGGTTTGTGACAGAGCGGAGGGCAAAAGTGAGCCCATAGAGGAGAAGTACAAACCTACACTTTGCATGTCATCCAGGAAGATTGTTAGACCTCACCACTTAAATCCTCGGTTGCCTGCAAACATCTCAACTCAAAAAGGAAGGCAGCAATAGGGGCATTATTTATAACAGCCTAAATGCTTGGTCCTTCGAGCTATATCTGCAGTCATTTAAGGTATACAAAATTACACCCCAAGTAACAGAAGCGTCTCAGAGGTGAACTGCAGGTGAGTATGCTTTATCAAGTTGATTCTGATTATGAATATGAATTTTACAACTTATTCAGGATGACATACACATCAAAAATTCACCCTAGCTTCTGTCCCCCAATCCCCCAAGTAATCATCGGGTATATACTAAGTAGACCACAGAAAGGTCTCTGGCTGATTCACAATCTTTGCTGAGCTAGCTGATCTCTGATGAGGTGGCCGTAAAAATACATGTTGCCTCATCATTTGGGGTAGGGAGAAAGAAAGAAAAGGCCAGGGCATGTGCTTTTGATTGCTGTCCAACAAACCATGCTGGAAATAGCCAAGGTTCCTGCTCCTCATCACTATCAAGCCAACCCAGCTCCAAACATCCACAGTGCTTGTTCCTGGTCACAAGCCAATACCTGCACATCAGCTGAGGACAGAATAAAGCTGAGCCACAACCCGCCACATGAATAATAGCTACTGGTGCAAGGTAAGGTGGAGTAGCCGACACCCATGGCACCATACAGTAAAAAGTCAATGTCTTCAGAAGAGCTGAGGAGCGGAATCCAATGAGGAAGAAAAAGACTAACATAGCCTGAGCAACCATTTGTCTATTTTTCAGTCATCTCTTCTGGATTGGCTTTTGGAAGTGTTTGACAGATCAGTGGAACCCCCGATTCTGTTCAGTAACTTGTAGGATTGAGTTTCTAATGTGGACTGCTCACAAGGCGAATTTCCAATCTCAGCTGTGCAGTCAACAACTGATGTAGAGGCTAGGCATTCCCATTCAGAGAGACTAGAAAATCTGTTCCAAGTTGCTCTTGGGAATTTTCTGAAAGAGTGGAAAGATTCTGGAAAAGATAGACTCTCTTAACTAGGTGGGTAAGTGGGAAATGGCGGAGGGTGGAAAGAATACACAAAAAATAAATCCCTTACAATAGGTCTGCTACATATAGCTATACCTAGAAGATTAATTATTATGTAAAGCATCCAGCTGTGGTTTTGCACAGCTCACACATCAAAGCAGGGGCCTCATTTTAAACATTGGTCACTGTACTTGACCACAGACTTGTCAACTTTCAACCATGTAGTACTACTGAATTCAATATTTTTAAAAAATAAATATCCTTTATGTGGGTTATGTTTCATACCGTTTTCCTCTTTTCCCACTTCAGTGACCTAAGCTGCATGATTCTATTATCAAAGGGTACTTACATAGAATCCTAGCTCAGGAGACAAAGCAGGTGGAGGAGAGTCCACAATAAGGTTGACTATGTGGGCTTGGAGGGCGTCTGACCTTTTTTTTTTCCATGCCTGTGTCCTTTCTAAACTAGAGTTTGCAACATGATCTTTGGGATCAGGCACGACGCATTTATTCCTAAGAGGAGGCAATATAAACACATAGAGGAAGAAACTGGCTAACCCCTGAAAAGAGGCATGTGGATTGTTGTATGTGATAATACCTGCACCTGTTCCTTACACTGCAGGTAACACAAGGTGTGTGCTGTTCAGTCTTTTAAATGCTGCAGCCAGTCCTCCCCTCACCATGCATTGGCTGCATGGATCAGTAGGGGGCCTGAAATATCATGCGTAGTCAGGGCTACATAAAGGCAGTCTGCACCTCTTGAAAGGGAGGTGCATCGTGTCTGCAAGAAGTGGTGAGAGGTTTCTCAGACTCAATGTAGGATCTGATAAATTGCATAATGGCTGAACATGCAAAAGAGTGAGCACCACGGATTTTAGGCAGTGCATTGGAGGTCTTGGTGGAAGAGGTGTCCTCAGATGGGGGCTGCAGTAGGCCCTGCAGACATATGCTTAGGAGAAGTAGTAGCAGAGATCAATGCAGGAGTGTTGCTCCACAAACACGGATACAGTGCCAAAAGAAACTTAACAAACTGACGCAAGCTGTCAAGGCGAGTGAGTTCATCTTCAAGTGACAAATTTTATCTACTTCACCATTAGCCTCATCCAATGCACAATTCACTGTGCCCCGAGCTTCCAAAAATCTCTATGATTCAAATAGGTTTCAACCATAAACTTCTTGAGCTTTACCTCACTCTCAGGCAATTACAAATCACTGGCCTTGCCAGTGATGTCCATGTCTTGTGAAAGAATAAATAAAACAAATGAAAAAATTCTATGATTCTATGAGGTCTTTGGTGGGCTAAGCTACAGAAAAAAGTATGTTATGTGCACTGAAAAGCCTGCCAGAAAGAATATGTTCAATGTCATGAAGCATGGAGGAGTTCAGCACCAACTTGGCACAGGGTTTGTGCCTATCTAACATGGAATGGGTGGTCACCTCCATTAGCACATCTGTGGAACCCATCATGATATAGCACCTGATGGTTAATGTCGTAGCTTCCACTGAAGTACAAACAGCTTCCACCAAAGCTCCAAATGTTGCAGTGGACATTCAGACTGCTGCCTTTCAAAATCAGACTGATGCTATCATGACTTTGGACATGACTGCTGAAAGGGACTTCCAGGACATCACAGCAGTCTAGCAATCTGTTCTCCAACAGAGGAGTAGGATTGCTGAGATGCAAGGATGGCAGTGGCTCCATGGAGCACAAACCTGCTGACTCCCAACAGGATGACAGCATTTCTGCCTCTAGGCCTACCACTCCATGCCCAGAGCTGCTCAAGGTCACCCTCCAAAGTCAGTTGCAGTCTTCTCCACTGAAAATCAACAGCATTCCACCAGCAATGCTGCAGCCATTGGGGAAGCACCTTGTAATGGCATTAAGACAGAAAAAGGCACATGGAAAACAGGCACAAAGGCTAAATTTTGCTTGTATTTTGTCATAATTTAATTTATAAATTTGGATTGGAATTTGCATTTTCTGGTGGATTTTATTTGCGTAACATAGGAAACAGGATTATATGATGGCTAGTGATAGAGGAAAGGTAAAGACTGTGCGACTGTTGCTGAATGGGAGAGTGCGGTTGAGGTTACCATTATCACTCATGGATCATTTGTTCACCTACAGTGCAGGGTGAAAGGAGCTATCCATGTGGAATTACCCCTCCCTCCTCCTGCTTCTCCAATTCTGGTTGAAATTTCTCCTCCTTTTCCTGCTCTTCAGCATCCTGCCTGATAGCGGGTGATAAGGACTGTTCCCTCATTATAGCCAGGTTGTGCAACATGCAACATACTGCTAAAAACCTTGATGCCCATGTAACTGAGTATTGCAGGGCTCCTCCAGAGCAGTCTAGGCAGCAGAAGCATTGCTTGTAGTTGCTGATGCTGTGTTCTATAATATTCCTGCGGCAGCATGGCTCTCAATTTAGGCTTGCTGTGTATGCAGATTCTGGGCTAGATTCATGAGCAATGGCTTACTGACCAGCAACCAACCTTTAACTTGCCATGCTAGGTCAAATGCAGATAGCAGAGAAGAACTGCCTCAGCATGAAGAAATTAAGACTACTGTCAGGTTTACAGGCATTCACCTGCATGATGCGCTGCACGTGGTCACACTCCTGCTGCACATTGACGGGGTGGGAATGACCAAATTGATATGAGATACACCAATGTACTTGCAGACAAAGCTAGCCTGCGTTATGGGAAAACCTGTGAACTGTACAAATTCTGTACATGCTTTGTCTGCTTGTCTCTGGCAGAAGGGAATGGAAGATAGCTGTCTTTCTGTGCACAGAAGGCCACTGTGACCTCCCTTATGTAAAATTGTATTGCAGGCTGGGATGTACGTAGTAGCAGCCTATCAGCAAAACGATGGAAGGTACTTTCAAACAGACTTTTCTCAGCAATAACCTGCTCACTGATGCTCGGTTTGGGTTGCACCAGGACCACCTAGCTGCTTGGTCCAAACATAGGCAAAAGAGCTGAACTCCAGAGGTGAGGTGACATAGACTACCCTTGACATCAATGCTGCACTTGACTCACTGTGGCATCAAGGAGCCCTAGCAAAACTGGAGGCAATGGGAATAAGAGGGAAAACTCTCCACTGGTTGGAGTCATACCTAGCACAAAGCAAGATTGTTGTGGTTGTTGAAGGTCAATCATCTCAGTCCCTGGACATCACTGCAGGAGTTCCTTAGGGTAGTGTCCTAGGCTCAACCATCTTTAACTGCTTCATCAAAGACCGTCCCTCCATCATCAGGTCAAAAGTGGGGAGATTTGCTGATGATGCACAGTGTTCAGTGCCATGCATGGCTGCTCAGACAGTGAAGCAATCCATGAAGCAGTTTCTGTTCGGAGGAAGGTTTGTAGTGGAGTTCCCCAGGAGTCAGTGTTGGGACCCTTGTTCTTCCTGATATATGTTAATGACCAAGGCTGTGGTTTCAGGGCATTTCAAATTTGCAGATGATATGAAGATGCGTTGTGTGAAGAAAGTATAATATTTTTCTGGTTTATTGTGAATTAGGTTTACGGGGGTAATTACAGTTGGATCTGTCTGTGTGATTTAATTACATTTGGAGTCAAGTAGATTGCAAGCTTTAAATCATCAAAAGAAGCTAGGTGCTTGACATGGATGCTGGCTTAGCATGTAAGGTATGATGGGAATTTGCATTTTTAGATAAATGAAGGGAGATTTGGATTTCAAAGGGATCTTAGTCTGTTTACAACTAGCCAGATAAGCAAGACTAAGAATGTTTAAGTAACCAAAGGTTATTGACAATATTGGCAACATGAAAGTTTTTATATTATGAGGAAGATGCAGCTTCAAAGACATATGGAACAATTTAATTTACATTTTAAAATGAGAGGAACATGTATAAAGGAGAATGAAAGGCCATGTGGAAGAAGGCCATGTAAGATCTAACAGGAGTGTGTGAAACAGCTTTAATGAAGCTTCCAGCCATTTGTGCAAAAGTCTGTTATATAATGAAACTAAAGTTGGGGAAAAGCCATTTGGAAATCCACTGTCAAGTGGGTATTGTCTTAGCTTGCTAGTTCTGTTTTAAATCTAAAATCTATTTTGAACCATTGTCTTAAAGTGGGTGTAATGGGGGGTCAGGTTAATTAGGAATTTTAGGAGTTATTATAGTAGTAAGTAATTATCGAGTTATGCATGTGCTTGAGATGTTTTATTTTGTTAATAAATATTTTAATTTTAAAAATCTCTAAAGGTCTTGGTGGACTCATTACTTTTGAATTCAGCGCACACACCTCATAATAAATACAAATTGCAAAAACATGATAGCGCGATCAAGTTTCCTTCGTGGATTTGGTCTGCCTGGCACACATCATCTATGATTGCCAACTGTGATGAGGATAGTCATGGACTTCAAAAGCACATGGTCATGTTAGTAGATTAGGCAGACAAGTGGCAGATGAAGTTCAATGCAGAGAAGTGTGAGGTGATTCATTTTGGCATGAAGAATATTATAAAATAAAGGGAGAAACTCTAAAAGGGTTTAGGAACAGATGGACCTTAGTGTATATGTACATAAGTCATTGAAGATGGCAGGGCAGATTGAGAGAGCAATTAATAAAGCATCTCATATTTTAGGCTTTATTAATAGGGGCACTGAGTACAAGAGTAAGGAGGACATGTTGAATTTGTATAAGACACTAGTTAGGCCTCATCTGGAGTACTTCGTCCGATTCTGGCACAAAACTTGCGGAAGGATGTGAAGACATTGGAGAGGGTACACAGGGGATCACAAGAATGATTCCAGAGATGAGGAACTGCAGCTCTGAGGATAAATTGGGGAGGTTGGGACTGTTTTCCTTGGAGAAAAGAAGGCTGAGAGGAGTCTTGATCGAGGTATTCAAGATCCTGAACGGAATGGACAGGTTAAGTAGTGAGAAACTGTTCCCACTCAAGTGAGCATCAAGAACTAGAGGGCACAGATTCAAAATAATTGACAAAAGGAGTAAAAGTGATGCGAGGAAAAAAATTTTCACCCAGAGGATGGTTGGAGTCTGGAACGAGCTTCTTGAAAGGGTGGAGGAAGCAGGTTCGATCGAGGTATTCCAAAGGGAATTGGATTGCTAGCTGAAAAGAAAGAATGTGAAAGGTTACGGGTTAAGGCAGGGGCGTGGGACTAGGTAGAACGCTCTTTCAGAGCGCCAGTGCAGACTCGATGAGCAGAATGGCATCCTTTTGCACTGCAAAGATTCTGTGATTCTATGTCTATATGTAGCAATACCTGGAGAACATTTAGGCTTAGGCTGATAAGTGCAAGTTACATTGGTGCCACCCACATACTAGGCAATGACCATCTCCAACATGAGATAATCTAACCATCTCTCCTTGATATTCAATGGCGCCACCATCCCCCTCTATCAACAACCTGAGGGTTACCATTGACTAGAAACGAAGCTGGACCAGCCATATAAATACTGTGGCTACAAGAGCAAGTCAGAGGCAAGGAATTCGGTGGAGTAAACCATCCCCGACTCCCCAAAGCCTGTACACCATCTATAAGTCAGGGGTGTGATGGAATATTCTCCACTTGCCTGATTCAGTGCAGTTCCAACAGCGTTCAAGAAGCTCAACACCATCTAGGACAAAGCAAGCCCGCTTGATTGGCACCAAATCCACCACATTCAACATTCACTCCCTCTCTTGTAGATGGTACAATCTGCTGCCACTGTGCGTTGGTGACAGAGAGAGTGGATGCTGAAGGTGGTGATGACAGAATGTGGCTATTTATGCCCCACAAGGATCTGTGCTGGGGCCTCAACTTTTCAGCATATTTACTAACCACTTGGACGGTGATTTAGAAAGTCACATTTCCAAATTTGTAGATGGTACAAAGATAGGTGGCACTGTAAACCATGTAGATGGAAGCATAAAATGAAAATAAATATTAGGAGCTGGTTTGTGCATTGGTTTTAATTTTCCAAAATTTCCTAGATTTGGGGAAGGTGCCATTAGTTTGGAGAATAGTGAATGCAACTCCTTTATTCAAAAAGGGAGACAGAAAGCAGGAAACTATAGGCCAGTTAACGTTAGCATCTGTCATAGGGGTGTTAGAAGCTATTATTAAAAACGTTATAGCAGAGTGCTTGAAAAAATTCAAAGTTATCAGTTAAAGTCAACATGGTTTTGTGAAAAGGAAATCATGTTTAACCAATTTATTGGAGTTCTTTCAAGGAGTAACATGTGCTGTGGTTAAAGGGAACCGCTGGATGTACTGTACAACATTTCCAGAAAGCACTTGATGGGTGCCACATTAAAGGTTATTGTAGAAAATAAAAGCTTTTGTTATAGGAGGTAACATACTGGCATGGATAGAAGATTGGCTGGCTAGCAGGAAACAAAGAGTAGGCATAAGTGGATCATTTTCTTTTTGGCAGGATGTGACGAGCGATGTGCCACAAGGATCAGTGCTAGGGCTTCAACTTGTTACAATTTATATAAAGGACTTGGATGAAGGGACCAAAGGTATGGTTGCTAAATTTGCTAATGACACAAAAATCAGTAGGAAAGTAAAATGTGAAGAGGAAATAAGGAGGCTACAAAGGGATATTGATAAGTTAAGTGAGTTGGCAAAGATCTGGCAAATGGAGTATAATGTGGTTAAATGTGAAATTGTCCACTTTGGCAGGAAAAATAAAAAAAGCATACTATCTAAATGGCAGGGGATTGCAGAGCTGAGATGCAGAAGGATCTGGATGTCCTGGTGCATGAATCGCAAAAGGTTAGTATACAGGTATGGCAAGTAATTAGGAAAGCTAATAGAATGTTATCATTTATTGCGAGGGAAATTGTACACAAAAGTAGGGAAGTTGTGCTTTTGTTATATAGGGCACTGGTGAGATCACATCTGGAGTACCGTGTACAGTATTGGTCTCCTTATTTAAGGATGTAAATACATTGGAAGCAGTTCAGAGAAGGTTTACCGGACTAATACCTGGGATGGGTGGGTTGTTTATGAAGAAAGGTTAGACAGGCTAGGCTTGTAGCTGCTAGAGTTTAGAAGAGTAAGAGGCAACTTGATTGAAACATATAAGATCTTGAGGAGTCTTGACAAGGTGGATATGGAGAGGATGTTTCCTTTTGTGGGAGAATCTAGAACTAGGGGGTCACTGTTTAAAAATAAGAGGTCTCCCACTTAAGACAGAGATGTCTTAAAGAAATTTTTTCTCTCAGAAGGCCGTGAGTCTTTGGACCTCTCTTCCTCAAAAGGCAGTGGAAGCAGTGTCTTTAAATATTTTTAAGGCAGAAGTGGTTTGATTCTTGATAAGCAAGGAGGTGAAAGGTTATAGAGGGTAGGTGGGAATGCGGAGTTGAGTTTACAATCAGACCTACTCCTGCTCCCAATTTGAATGTTCATACGTTTGTCTGATAGTGAATGGGAAATGGATTTTAATGTAAGCAACTGAGAGGTAATCCACTTTGGATCTATAAAGAATCGAACAGGGTAATTTCTAAATGAGAAAAAGTTAGAAACAGTAAAGGTCCAAAGGACCTGGAAGTCCATGATCACAGATAATTATAACTTGAACAGATACAGAGAATCATCAAAAAGGGCTAATGGAATATTGGCCTTAATATTTAGAGCACTAGAATTAGAGAGGGGAGGTGTCATGTTTTGAGCTATACAAAGTTCCTGGTTAGATCATACCGGAGTACTGTGAGCTGTTCTGGGCATCACATCTTAGGGGAGATATATTGGCCTTGGATGAAGTGCCATGTAAATTTACAGGAATGATGCCTGGACTCCAGGGGTTAAGTTAAGAAGATAGATTAGGATTGCATGCCCTAGAATTTAGAAGGTTAAGGGGCGATTTGATCAAGGTTTCCAAGATATTAAAGGGAACAGACAGGTTAGACAGACAGGAATTATTAATATTTGGAGTCTAAGATTAGGGAGCATTGTTTAAAAATTAGAGGCAGACATATGAGGAGGGACATTAGGAAAAACTTCTTCACACAGAAGAAACTTCTTTATCCAAAGAGTGGTTAGAAAGTGGAACTCGCTACCACAAGGAGTGATTGAAGAAAATAGTATAGATGTATTTAAGGGGAGGCTACACAGGAATAAGAGGGAGAAGGGAATAGAGGGTTACGATGATAAATTTAGATGAGGAAAGATGGGAGCAGACTCGAGTGGATCATAAAAGTTGGCATGGACCAGCTGAGCTGAATGGCCTGTTTCTGTGCCATATATCCTAAGTAAGTTTGGAACTCTCTTCCATAAATGACAATTGATGATAGGTCAAATATTAATATTAAATTTGAGATTGATAGTGTTTTATTACCCAAAGGTATGAAGGGATATGGGGAAAAGGTGGGTACATGGAGTTATGATCTCACTGAACTGTTAACAGGCTCAAGGAGTTAAATAGCCTACTCCTGTTCCTATGGGTACTTGGGCAAAGTACCAAAGAGATCCCTGGGTCCTCAAAATGTACATGAGCAGGAGTCAATCATGAGGAGGTGAGTGCAGAGAAGGAATCTGTCCAAATAAAGTTGAACAAGTTTTAGTGTTCCAGAGTTGGCACTCAATTTTTGTTGACCTGGAAACAAGAAATATGGATGGTTCCAACATACACACTTTCCAAAAGATATTATCCAATGAGATGCAGGTATTAAAATCTGATATTGTGTTTTCAAATCTGGAGTTGAGTTTAAAGTTGGGCAAGCAGATGAAAGGCCAATGGATAGTACAATAACATCAATTCGTCCTGCTTCTAGTGGTATAAGAGATTAAAAATTTATTAAAACAGATTAGAACACTTTATGCAAGGACTATTTCTACTAACATTAATTATTAAAGATCAGCATCACTGTATTAACAGATCCCTTCCAGTAAACTGACCACATGTAATGGCCCTGCAATAATGACTTTTAGGCTGATGCTTTGACATGTTTATGGATTATTCAAATGTTTCATTAATTATACCTAGGGTTCTGGTTTCCAGTTTCTATTCCCCAACCCTCAATTTCAGTGGTTACTTTGGAGCAAATTTGGGAATATCTAATTATTTTTACCAAAAATGTTCAGGGTTTTAAAATCACTTGCTCTCAAGATTGACCAACAATCAATGCTAATATTAAGGACTGCATTTATGTAGTTTTATAGTTGGTTTTGCCTAAATGGTTGAAAAATGTGACTGTCATTATCAATTCCTTAAGTTTTTCAGAATCTTTATGCTTTGCAACTTACTATTTCACTCAAGAAAATATCCAATAAGCAAGGAAATGGAAAACCTCTCAAAGGAGCTCCAAAATCTGAAAAGCTTTCTTTTTTGCAATTGGCAGCAAGAGGCTTTCTCCTTTTGCTGATATTAATTTTAGAAAAGAAAGTTGGAGATTTTTTCCCCAGGTTTTTATATGTTTAAATCAAAAATTATACCTAATTATACCTAAAGCTGGTAAAAATTGGACAACACTAACTGATGTGCAATAATGTTGTCACTTGACAGGTTTTCATTAACTACTGTAAAGGGAAAATGAATCCCTCCAGTTACAAAATACATGCAATGTTTTTATACAGGTTATACTTACAGAATACAAAGAAAATTAGCCAATTATATATAGATACCACATGTCTAAAGCAAGTAGTTAGCATCAGTCCCAACCACAAATTAATCAGATTTGAACTCATATTAAAAATAAATTTAACTTCTTGAAGTCAGTCCCAAAGGTTTCACTGTCGACAGGTTTCAACCTAATTAGGATTTAACATTATCATTCCTCTTAAAGAGGCAAATATTCTTGCATTCAACTGTCAATCAAACTTATGCATAAAGAGCATTCAAACAAACCATTGATGTGGTCTCATTACTTGTGAGATATAATTCAGGTGCCACAAACTTACCAGGAAACCCCATGCCTTCCAAAGCAGTACTATGGACCAATGGTAACCAAACTCAACCAAAATAAATCTAAATGTTACATCCAGCCTTATCCTGCTCAAGTGTGGACTTTCCACCTCTTTGCTCAAGCTAAGTTAGACCAGCAGCAAATGGAGATAAGTGAATTGCCAATTAAGTTAATTGGAATGTCTACCAAAATAAACCTATGCACAAAATCTTACTTAATATCACTGAAAAATACAGAGAATAAAGATAGTAAACTCAGTTTCACAATGTGGACACACATATTGTATTGCACAGGTAAGTAAATAAAGTAAATATGTTTTGTACTTTGATATTAAAATCAAATAGCTGAGTTAACTCAGTAAATGCACCCATTCAGGCTCATCATACCTGCCAAACTGAAGAAATTAGCAAAGGTTGGCACAGTTCCTTGAAAGAGTTGGTAACTCCAAAACAACCCATAATACAGTCCTTATGATACCAAGGCGAGGGTTAGTCTGACAGTACAGTAGAACATGAGTTTTTCAAAGCTAAAACTGAAAGCTGTATTCCATCAATTGTTAGTTTTGCAGTGGGGAAGCCTACAGCACAGTTTGCCACAGTCGTGGAGTTCAAGATCAGCGAAGATGCAAAATTAATTTTCTTAGGGATCTGGGAAAATAAGTCTTACGTTAGGTAAACTCTTATTTAAATAAGTTTTGACACATTTAAAATAATTGAATTGCTCCTGCCATTAAAATATCAAGTTTTTATGAATGAGTTTTTTGTTCGCACTGCTGTTTTATCACCAACATCAATTTCCAGCCAAATTGCTTTTTCGACCTTGCAGAAACAAGGATAGGGAGTCAATTTTTTTTCTCTCAGGTAAACCTGACTGGCACCATCCTGTCTGAGAGACATAACCAACTTACAATTATGACACTTCTAGAAGGTCATAAGATGTAGGAGTAGAAGTAGGCCATTCGCGTCTGCTCAGCCATTCAATGAGATCATGCTGATCTGATAATCCTCAATTCCTGCCTTTTCCCCATAACCCCTGATTCCCTTACTGATTAAAAATATGCCTATCTAAGACTTGAATATACTTAATGGCCCAGCCTCTACAGCCCTCGGCGGTAAAGAATTCCACAGATTGACTACCCTCTGAGAGAAGAAATTCCTCTTCATCTCTGTTTTAAATGGGCACCCCCTTACTCTGAGGTTATGCCCTCTTGTCCTAGACTCTCCCAGAAGGGGAAACAACCTCTCAGCACCTAACCTGTCAAGCCCCTTAAGAATTTATATGTTTCAATAAGATCGCCTCTCATTCTTCTAAACTTCAATGAGTACAGGCACAACATACTCAACATCTCCTCAGAAAATCCCTCCAGCCCCGGGATCAACCTAGTGAGCCTTTTCTAGACTGCCTCCAATGTCAGCATATCTTTCCTTAGATAAGGAGACCAAAACGCTTCTTCTGTTTTCTCATGGCTATCTACTGTGAAGATGTGGGTTGTTTCTCTGGTTGTGACACGGTAACAAAGGGATGTTAATCACAACTGTGTAAAGGTGCTCAAAACAATTGCACAGCACAACTAGTAACTTCAGATAGATACTTAATAAAATCCTTGATTTGGCAATCTCATCACCATCAAAACTCAATCCAATACTCCACCCTAAAGTAGAGCACAAGTCTAACGATATGGGTAGTCAAATAAAACCAATTGCACCTGGAACCTCCTTCCTAATCTCAAAACACATGGCTAGAACTGACTTTGAACCCAGAAAGCTCCTTTGAGGAAAATAAAAAAAGATTTTAAAAGCTGCATTGCAGTAAATAATTTATTTGAGAACAAACAGACAGGTAATCATGACTTTCAAAAAAAAGTTCACTTTAAAAACCTCAGGTTCTGATGAAAAGTCACAGAACTGAAATGTTAACTTTTTCTCTCTGTCCACAAATGCTGCCTGACCTGCTGAGTTTTTCTAGCATGTTGTAATTGTAAGTTAAATTATTTCTTACTGTTATGGGGGTCAAGTGACTGTACAGACAAATCAGCCCTAAGTGCGGGGAATCCTAAGTGCAGAACTTTTTCGTCTTGACCTTGGAAGCAGCATGTTGCCTCATCTGGATTCTGGAAATAAAGTTTACTGTTTCTTACAAGAAACCCATCCTGCACGCTAAGTTTATTACAATTGGCAACGAGGATAAAAAATGCCAGCGCAGCACCCCACCTCATGAGTATTTCGATTTTTAATAGAAAAGAAGTATATTCACCAGCAATGCCTCTCTTTGGCAGAATTGACCCATACGGCTCATCCATCGAGGACTGGAGTCAATACACTGAACGATTAGGTTTCTATTTTGTGGCTAATGAAATAACAGCAGAGGAGAAACAGAAGGCAATTCCCTGAAGTTCTGTGGGAGCAAAATATTACATAATCCGTAGCTTAACGGCTCCGAATGGGCCAAATTCCAGATCCTTCACCAAGCTAGTAGACCTTGTGAAATGACATTTTCAGCCTAAATCCTCAGTGATAAAGCAAAGGTTCGAGTTTAACTCTTGAATAAGGACCCCCGGTGAGTGATCGTAACATTTACCATGAAGTTAAAACAGTTAATGGAGCACTGTGACTTCTGTGATACTCTGAACGACATGCTGAGAGATCGTTTGGTTTGTGGCATAAAGGACGACGCCATTTAGCGCCATTTGCTTGCAGAAGTTCAGATAGACCTGAAGTGCTCCATGTAACAGGAGAAGGACCTAGCCTTCTGGACAGTGATTGGTTTGAAGAAATCAAACTAAATTGGTCAGAAATTTTTCAGGTCAGGACAAGAAGAAATTCTGAGTTGACAAAGGAGTATGATGGTGTCTTTTGGAATGAGACAAAAGAACCAAAGGACCTTCACAGGAAGCAATAATCCCTCAGGTCAGAGTTGGTTCCATGGGTAAAGCATGAAACAAAGCGAAATGAATACAGTGCCAGTCTGAACCAACTGAAGAAACAGTTAGAAGAAAAAATCCAACAGTGTTCGGTGTTCCAAGAGGAAGCCAAAAGACACAAAAAAGAGACAGAAGAACTGAAGAATCAGTTGATTGAGGCTAAAGAGGAATTAGAAGGAAAGGTCATGGAACTTTCCAAGATGCAAATGGGTAACTCAACCCCCGAACTGAACCAACTTAAGATTTCACCAGACAGAAGGTTAGCTGACTGTGAAGTCAAAATGAAGAATGAAACAAAACACTATGGCAAGCACAAAAAGAAAAAGCAGAATTCAAATCTGAAAAGCCAGTAGGATATGTATCCAGAACCCTTTCTGCAGCCAAGGAAGGTTACTTGCAAATTGAGAAAGAGGGCTTAACTATTGTACTTGGAGTAAAGCAGTTCCATCAATTTTTGCACAGTCAACACTTCACCATAGTGTCAGAACACAAACCACTGCTCGGATTGTTTAGTGAGGATAAGGCATTCCCACCAATAATCTCTGGTAGAATTCAAAGATGGGCTTTAATTTTGTCGGCATACGAGTAACTTTTATGCACCATCCGGGTGTGCAAATAGCAAATGCAGACACCCTCAGTCATCTCCCTTTGCCAGGTCGTATTACGTATGTTCCAGCACCTCAAGAGTGCTTGTGCTTGTACTGAATTTCCTAGACTCCTCACCAGTCTGCGTGAGGCAAATAAAGAATTGGACAAATCGGGATCCAATTTTAGCAAGAGTCCGTGAACATGTATTACAAGGATGGTCAAATGTACAAGTCCCTAAAACCATTATTTGTACGTAGATCTAAACTGAGTTGTCAAGATGGTATCTTGTTATGGGGAGCAAGAGTCGTTGTCCCTGTGCAAGGAAAAGAGCATTATTGGAAGAACTTCATAGTGCACATCCTGGTATTTCAAAAATGAAGATGCTTGCACTAAGTTATATCTGGTGGCCAGATATAGAAAAAATGGTTAAACACTGCCTCCAGTGCCAGCAACAACAGAAGTTGCCTGTTTCAGCTGCACTGCTTCGGTGGTCAAACCTGAGTTAGACTACATATAGACTATGTAGGTCCATTTCTAGGTACCATATTTCTTTTGATTATTGACGCACATTCCAAATGGATGTATGTGTTTAAAGTGAGATCACCTACTTCGTCTGCAACCAGTGAAAAACCGCGCCAGAGTTTCAGTCTTACCTGAAGTTATGTCAGACAATGATATGGCTTTCACTAGCACTGAATTCCAAAGATTCATGAACATAAACATGTCAGAACAGCACCGTATCATCCCTCGACCAATGGGTTAGCAGAAAGAGCAGTACAAACCTTTAAAACTGGCATGAAGATACTAACAGAGGGAACATTAGAGACAGAAATTTCAAGATTTCTGTTCTGCTATCACATAACTCCTATGCGACCACTGGTTTAACACCTTCAGAAATGTTAATGAAGCACTGACTTCGTACAAGATTGAGTCTAGTATTCCTTAATTTAGAGGGGAAGGTGGAGAGAAAATAGGGTAGTCTGAAAGTGAATCATGACATTCACAGTAAAGGTTGAGAGTTTACTATGAGAGACACAGTTTTTGTACAAAATTTCGCAACTAGACCGAGATGGGTCCCAGGCATAATCGTTTCTGAAACAGGACCATTATCTTATCAGAAGTACAAAACAGGATTGTTAGGAAACACATTGATCATCTCAGAAGTCAAGTAACTCTCCAGCAACCACTTAATCCACCTGAAATCAAAGTCAAAACTTCGAAGCCTGAACTGCAGTCCTGTTCTGCCGAAGGGTCATGAGGACTCGAAACGTCAACTCTTTTCTTCTCTGCCGATGCTGCCAGACCTGCTGAGTTTTTCCAGGTAATTCTGTTTTTGTTTTTGATATGGGAGATGAATTGTCAACTCTCAGCTTTGATGACTGTTGGTTTGGATCCTAGCTAACATCTGGTCTTATACCCAACGTATTGTTGGTGCTCAAACTCTTGCAGAATGGTCTCATTACTGATTAACTTCTTTTCATGCATGGAAATATCAACAAAGAAAAGAAAGAAAATCAACATAGAATACAGAAGTAAGGCTGTGGTGAGGAGGAAAATCAACCGCACACACTATCAACATTTCCAGCTTTAAGAAATAGCAATTTTCAGCTTAACTCACAGCACCTGTCTCGTGCTACCATCCAACTTGCAGCCAAAAGCAAACAACAACAACAATCCCCTTTGCACAGCCACTGAACATGTTTTGCTTTTGCTTCACAACTGTTTTAAGCAAACTTGGTTCATCACAGTGAAGAAAATCCAAAACTATGACTCTGCAACTTTGTTTGCAAAGCATGGAGCTATGCTTGTCAATACAGGTTACATCTCAATTGGCTGAGGAGTCCACTGTGATATATTACATGCATTAAAAAAAATCTTGCTGACACTTGGAGCACACATTTCCCAGTAAAAGGTTGAAGTCCTTAAGTAGCAAAAACACCAAAGTCCACAACGTCCATCATATTTAAACCCCATTGATTTTTTGCAGAGGATTTGAAAGGCTGTTAACTTACTTCCTATCATCTGCTCTAGAGCTGTAACAGTTCTTTTGCCACTGAATAAACCTCTCATAGTACTCCTGATGATTAAGGTCAGACAAAATGTCAAACTCCTACTAGTAAGTGCTTCCTCATAAAAAATTGAAAAGAAATCATTCAATCAATCCTAGATAAACAGCAAAGCACGATATGGTCCATGTAAGATTCAACCTTAAAGACAAACAAAGGAAGCTGAACTTTCAAGGATTAAGAATTTAAGTTAAGAAAATTCAGCCAGATCTAATTACTCTCCATCACTAACAAGCCTTTCAGGGAAGCAATTCAGCTTTCAAATAAAAGACAACAGATTTCATTCAGTGCACAATACTGTGTTTGTATGAGTGGGTGCTTTCAAACTGGCTAGATAACCAATTCATGAGTTTTGTTTTCGGCTGCCTTTCCATATATTTTACATAAAATATTAACACTTCACTTTGAAGAAAGCCTACCATTGAAACCTAGTTATTTACAATGACTCAGTAATGCATCTAATGTTATTTCACAGTTACTAGCTGTGTACGATCATAGGATAAATTTGTTATGTTTTTCTCACAATCAATAATCCATCAGTGTGGATACCGATGGGCAGTAATTGTACACATTGGATCTTAAACTGATGGCCATCAGGTCCTCCAGTGTCAAAATAAAAACAAAACCAAACTCTCAAAAATTCCAACATAGAGAGAGGACAACAATAGCGCCTTTATAGCAGGAAGTTGGTTAGGCAGAGTGGTTCTATGAAACCGAAATGAACTTGTTTTTCCTCTCAATGGGAGCACAATTGCCTCAGAGTCAAAAAATCGCAAATTCAAGTTTCAGTCCCATATTTGATCACATAATCCAGACTGATAGTCCAATGCAATACCGAGAAAGTGCTGCACTCTCATTGATGTAATCTTCTGGATGAGATGTTAAACCAAGGCCTTGTCCACACTCTCAGGTGGATATAAGATCTCATGGCACTACTTCAAGAGAGCAGGAAAGTTCTCCTGGTGTCTTGGTTAATATCCATCCTTCAACCAACATCACTAAAAGCAAATTATCTGGCTACTATCTCATTGCTGTTTATAACATTTCAGGTCTACAGCCACAGAATTAACATGAGGCAACATTTACTATGCAAGCCTACTTATTCAACAAATCCACAGATAAGACATATATCATTGGGTGGGTTCTTTACTATTTGTCGGTCATCTGTAAGTTGTCTGCATTACTTACTCTACAAACATGAGGTTAAATATAAAAGCAAAGAAGTGATGTAGCATTCATACAGGATACTATTCAGGTCACCGCTCCACTATTGCATGCAATCCTAGATATCCCATTATAGGAAAGGGTGCCATGGAAGAGTACACAACAACGATTCACTAGAAATACAATTAGAATGCGACTGCAGAAGAAAATAATGTGAGTCTTTTTGATTGGGACAGAAAAGGTCATTGTCAGGAAGACATAATAATCCTCATATTGTCATTGGAATTTATTGTAAAATAGTGATATGTGTCTACATGGATCTGTGTATGCGTGAGACTTCATTGAATCAAAGGCAGCTGGTTTGAAGACTTTGATGTGGTAGATGAAGAGTTAGGTTTGAAATTTTAAGTAGATAAACATAGCTGTCAAGGGAACATTTCCATTTTTAAATAAACCAGGCAAGAATGTATTCAAAAGGAGGAGTGAAATGTGTCACCTAGCCAGGTGAAGTTCAGAAATAGTGTGTTTATTTTTCCCAAAGATTACTGGTAAAACTTAGTACTACAAGAGATTTTTATTATC
The DNA here is from genome assembly GCF_017639515.1 of Carcharodon carcharias. NCBI lineage: Eukaryota > Metazoa > Chordata > Chondrichthyes > Lamniformes > Lamnidae > Carcharodon > Carcharodon carcharias. The sequence goes on from NC_054474.1 coordinate 102,524,313, forward strand.
TGAAGGTAAAGTCAAAAGACACAGTGAAACAATGGGAATTAGCATTCAAAAGGAAAAATATGTATAAAAGAGCGAAGGCTGTGTGTAAGGGTAGGAATTTTAAGATCTAACAAGCATCTATGCCTCAAGCTGCTGTCTTCAAAGAACTGAAGTTAAGAAAACACACTTGGAATTTGACTTGTTCTGGGTATCATGTTTCTTTTCCTAGGTCTTTTAAAATCTATGTTGCTTACTGTTGCCTTAACGAAAGGGAGCCAGATTAAGTAGGGGATTTAAAAGTTATTATAGTAGTAATTTGTAGACATATATATGTGCTGAAAATCATTTCTTTTATTAATAAATGTTCAATCTAGTTTTGTAAAAACCTGTAAGACTCAGTGGTCTTATTACTACTGAATTCAAGACACCTCGAAATCTCGAAATTTATACAAATTGCAAAGCACGTTGTGGCAGTTGTTTCAAGTTCCTCTTTGGGATTTGAATAACTCAGCATTTATCATTTGCTGTGCCATAACATAGTTGCGGGGTCTTTGCGGGATATATTTGAAACTCCTTGATTGAGTTAGAGTTGGTGAATCTTAAGCTTACGAGTACAAGAAGCACTTTGAATTCAGGAGTTGGTGTGAGGTTTTCCTGTATTGGTGAGACTGCAATATGGCTTTGGCAGTTGCTCAGACTTGTTTGAGAGTTGAAGTTATAAGTTTGGCTGGTTTACAAAAGGTAGCTAAAGCTAAATTAATGGAATTGGTGGATAAATTACAATAGGGGTTACCTGCAGGGGCTAAGAAAGCAGATATATTTGAAGGTATAGCATAGCATTTAAAGTTGGAAGTGATACCTGAAACTAGTGAGTCATAGCTAGAGGTAGTGAGACTTTAATTAGAAATGAAGAAGTTTGAACTTGAACAAGCAAAGGAAATGAAAAAACTTTAGCTAGAGGCAACAGAAAAGGAAAGAGCATTTCAAAGGGAGCAAGTGGAACGCCAGGAGAAAGAAAGGAAGCTGGAGCTGGAATTCCAGGCAAGAGAGAAGGACAAATAAAGAAAGGCAAGAGAAAGAGAGAAGGAAAGAGAAAGGGCATACCAGCTTAAAAGGATGGAAGTTAAAAAAGAGATCTCAGATTCTGAGGAAAGTTCTGATGAGGAAAAATCCTTTAACCTAAAACCCAGTGGGGAGATGGTTAAACTTGTACAATCTCTTCCAAAGTTTGAGGAACGAGATGCATTCTTTATTGCATTTGAGAAAGTAGCTAAACAAATGAAATGGCCACAGGAAAACTGGACATTGTTGTTACAATCCAGGTTGGTGGATAGAGCCATTTCACTATCAGAAGAAGTGTCGGTGAACTATGATGTGGTAAATAAGGCTATTTTGCGTACATATGGGATGGTTCCTGAGGCATAAAGGCAGAAATTTAGGAACATGAAGAAAGAGCCTTGGCAAACTTGGGGATTCAAACAGTAAGACAAGCAGCAGAGATAGCTGATGATTACGAGTTAGCTCATAGAGCTAACCTTTTTCTCATCACTCTTTTAAATCAGAAAAGGATAGAAAGTGGGAAGGTGAAAGGAAGATGGGTAGTCAGGGAAAAGGAATAGGTGGAAATTTGAAGGAAGTTTTTTCTCAGAATAAAAAGGAAAGTACTGAGGGTAGAAGTGACATTTGAAAATTGAGGTATTTTCTTTGTAATAAAGTTGGACATACAAAATCTATGTGCTGGAAATTGCAGGGAAAATGTGTTGGAATTATAGGGGTACAGAAAAGCATTAGAAGTAAAAGTACTGTGGGTTCTGAGGTTCAGGCACAGGACAAACCAATGGTTTGTGTACAGGTAAAACAGGGAGAATCAGTGATAGGTAAAGAAGTGGGAACGTGTTCACAATTTACCCAAGAGAATTCTGAGGAACAGGTTGCAGAAATGTTTAAAGATTTTGTGTGTGAAGGGAAAGTCTTTCCATGTGTACAGGGTGGAGAAGTTAAAGATGTTAAAATCTTAAGAGACACAGGGGCTAGTCAATCCTTAATGTTGTGGAATAGTGACATTTGTTGTTCAGAGGGATTACTGCAGAACAGTTGGGGTTCATGAAGATGCGAAACCTATTCCATTGTAGAAGGTAAATTTAAAGAATAAGTGGAAAACAGGTGAGGTGATTGTTGGAGTAGTTGAAAAATTGCCCATTGTAGGAGTTCAATTTATTCTGGGTAATGATATTGCTGGATCACAAATGTGAGTGATGACAGGTAGTTGAGCAGCCTGTAGAAATGTTTCCAACAGAAGCGTTGCAGAGCGAGCATCCTGGATTGTTTCCATATTCTGTGATAACGCGATCATAGGCTCATTGGTTGAAACAAGAAGAACAGGAAGTTCAAAGGCAGGGAGAAGGTGTAGAAATCCAATTAGCTGACATTGTGTTTGATAAGGTTGTTCAGGAAGAAAAACTGGAAGACAATTCAGCTGAAGTGTTTAACTCAAAACAGTTAGTGGAGTTACAGAAAAATGATTTGCAAATAAAACATTTATATCAGACAGCTTACTTAGAAACAGAGGCAAAATGTATTCCAGAATGTTATTACCTTAAGGGTAATGTTTTAATGATAAAATGGAGGCCTTATCATGCTTCAGCAAACGAAGGCTGGAGGGAGATACATCAGATTGTGCTACCATTTGGATATAGAAATGAGATTCTGGGGATAGCTCATGGAATTCCAATGGGGGGGGGGGGTGGAAATTAAGGAATTAGAAAGAGACAAAGATACAAAGGCATTTTTTTCTTTGGCCTGGATTGCATAGGGATGTAGTCAAATTCTGTAGAACATGTCACACATGTCAGGTGATAGGGAAACCACAAGCAGTGGTTAAGCCAGCACTGTTAATTCCAATTCCAGCGTTTAAAGAACTTTTTACTAGAGTCATGATTGATTAAGGCTAAAAGTGGAAATCAGTACTTATTGACAATAATGGGTGTGTCTATCAGGTTTACTGAAGCAATACCTTTGAGAAGTATTACAACAAAGAAAACCGTGGAAGAGTTAACTAAATGTTTTACAAGATATAGTTTACCTAAAGAAATATAATCAGATCAGGGTTCAAATGTCATGTCACAGCTGTTTATGGAAGTAATGAACAATTTGGGAATAAAACAGTTGAAATCAACAGCTTACCATCCTGAATCACAAGAGGCGTTGGAAAGATGGCATTAAACTCTAAAAACTATGAGCATATCGTCAAGATTAACCACAGGATTGGGATACAGGAATTCCATTCTTCTAGTTTGCTATTAGGGATGCTCCAAATGCGTCAACTGGTTTCAGTCCTTTCGAACTAGTTTATGGTCATGAGGTGGGAGGACCACTGAAATTGATTCATGAGAAATTGGTGGGTCAAAATTCAGAAACTACTCTCTTGGATTATGTATCAACTTTCAGAGGGAGATTGGATAGAGCATGTGGGTTAGCTAGGGAACATTTAAAGCTATCACGGCAAGTAATGAAAATGAAAGCAGACATGAAAGCTACAGTTCATAGTTTAACGCTGGAGAGAAAGTATTAGTTCTGTTACCAGTACGGGGTGACTCATTAAAGGCAAGGTTTAGTGGGCCTTACAGGATTGAAAAGAAATTGAGTGAAGTAAATTATTTAATAAATATTCTAGACAGAAGAAAGAAGCAGAGGGTGCGTCATGTAAATATGCTTTAAAAGTACTTTTGAAGGGAAGAGGATCAAAAGGAGATGTTCATAGTGGTGGATAATGAGAAAGAAGTAGGAATACAGGATTCTGAAATTGATTTTCCTTTAATCAAACTGGATAATGAGGGAGTACTTGAAAACGTAAATGTAATATTAAGTTACCTTCCAGAAAGTATCTAAATGATTTGGAAAAGCTATTACAGTCACACAAAGATATTTGTGGAAATAAGCTGGGAAGGACAAATTTAGCTATGCATGATGTATCTGTAGAAGTTTCATCTTCGTGAAGGCAACATCCTTGTAGATTAAATCCAGCAAAGTTATCACAAGTACAAGAAGAAATCGAATTCATGCTTCAAAATGATGTAATTGAGTCTAGCTGCAGTAACTGGAGCTGTCCTAGTGTGCTGGTACCGAAACCAGTTGGAACACAAAGACTGTGTGGACTATTGAAAGGTGAATGTGGTGACAAAAGTGGATTCATATCCTATACCATGATTGGAAGATTGTATTGAAAAAGTGGGACAATCAAAATTGATCACAAAGATTGACTTGCTAAAAGGATATTGGCAAGGACCCATTATCAGAGAGAGCAAAGGAGATAGCGGATTTTATGATGCCAGATGGATTACATCAGTTTAAAGTCATGCCGTTTGTATGAAAAATGCATCTGCAACATTTCAAAGAATGACAAACAAAGTAATTGCAGGTCTGAGCAATTGTGCTGTTTATGTTGACAGTTTTTTGGCTTTCAGTCCTACGTGGGAGGGGCATTTACAACATCTGGAAGAAATATTTACTCGATTACAAGAAGCTAATTTGGTGGTGAACTTGGCTAAAAGTGAATTTGCAAAAGTGCAAGTTACATATCTAGGCCATACCACTGGACATGGTAAGGTGACTCCAAGATTTGTGAAAGTCAAGGCTATCATGATTTCTCCATACCAACAACAAAATAAGAAGTTTTGAGATTTCTGGGCATGAGTGGGTTTTATTGGAAATTTGTACCAAATTTTACCAGTATGGTTGCTCCACTGATGTAATTATGAAAAAATAAGTTTCAATGGACACAGAAGCGTCAGAAGGCATTTGACAGTTTGAAAGCTGTATTAACTATGACACCAGTTTTTGCAATATCCAATTAAGCCAAGCAATTTAAGTTGGCCGTTGGCGCAAGTGATATAAGCATTAAGGCAGTACTGTTACAAGAAGATGGAATTGAAAATTCGATAATATAATGTAATAGCTTAAGTATATAGAGAAGTATAGTAGATAGTATAAGGTGGGTTAATAAAAATGAAGCCCTCTTTTTAAATTATGACGGTTCATTTTTAATAAGGAGGGGGATGTCAGGAAGATATAATAATTCTCATAATGTTATTGGAATTTATTGTAAAATAGTGGAATCTGTATCTGTATGTGTCTCTGTGTGTCCCCATGTGTCCCTGTGTATTTGTGTGTGTGAGAGAGACTTAATTGGATTAAAGGCAGCTGGTCTGAAGGCATTGCTGTGGTAGAAGATGAGCTAGGTTTGGCATGTTAAGTAGATAAACATAGGTGTCAAGGGAACATTTGCATTTTTAAATAAACCGGCCTAGATTGCTTTCAAAAGAGGGAGTGAAATGTGTCACCGAGCCAGGTGAAGTTCAGAAACAGTGAGCCATAACCTCTGACTAGTGTCAGAAAGAGATAGCCCACAAAAATTAGAAGAAATACCTACTTGCCTGATCCTGAAAATAACATTGACACTTCTGTTTGCCAGAGCTGCTTGGGGCCTGCATCGAAAGAATCCTCGCAGGCCCCAGCGAAACGTAGCTCCAGCATACACAAGGAAATCTCGCCCTCTTTTTACGGCACTGGTCTGTAGGGGTTCGGAGGTTGTGGGGGATGGTCCGAGTGAGTGGTCTGAGGGTTGCTATGAAGGTTGAATGTGAGGGTGGTCCGGGGTTTGGGGGGATGGTGGGGTGGTCCAGGGGTTGGGGGGTATCCGGGGGGGGGGGGGGGTTTGGTGGGTGGTCCAAGGGGGGGGGTGGTCCATGGTCTGGGGGGTGGCATCAGACATGGGGGATGGGGGGGGTGTCAGAAGTCCAGGGGGGTCTGAGGCTGGGGTGTGGCAGGGGTATGGGGAGGGCCAAGGTCAAAGGGGGCTAGTGGGGGTGGGTGGGAAGGGTCCAGATGTTGGGGGGGCATCCTAGGTCGGTGAGCTGGGGGGGGCGGGGGGGTGTCCGAGGTCGGTGGGAAGGGGACCGTGGTCAGTAGAGAGTGCTCCAAGGGTTGGGCGGCATTCAAGGTCATGGGGGTTTGGTTTGGGCATCCAAGGTCGGGGAGGTGCTGGAGGTCAGGGGGTGGCGGAATCCCGTGGGGAGGTGAGTAGTCCAGTGGGGCAGTTAGGGTGTGGGGCAGTCCCATGGAGTCAGTCTGGGTCTTCACAATAGTTACTCTGAAGTTAGAAGAGGTTTTAACTCTTCTAACTTTTTCTGGGTAACTATTGGTATAACCCTGGTGGAATCATTCAAAGTTTGCGATTTAAACCACACTTTCAAATGGTTCCCAGTGCAGCGTAATTGTCCAGAGGAAATGTGCATATTTGGGCAATTGCCGTGAAAACTGTTACCTGGGAACCTGCCAGAGGAATTCCCCAGCGCATCTTTCGGGTACCCCCCAAATCATACGCTAGGGAGCGCGCAAGGTACAGGCCAGTGTGTTTATTTTTCCTAAAGATTACTAGTAAAACTTAGTACCATGACATTTTTATTATCAGAAAGAAATGGAATGGAATGAAGAGTGTCCTGACGTCAGCATCAAGGTGATGCAGTCTGGGATGAGTGTCCTGCAGTCAGCATTGCAGTGAAGTAGTCTGGGAGCAGTGTCCTTCAGTTAGCATCAAGGTGAAGCACTCTGAGAAGAGTGTCCTGCAGTCAGCATCGCGGTGATGCAGTCTGGGAAGAGTGTCCTGCAGTCAGATCTTGCTGAAAATAACAAATGATATCACAAGACAGCACAAGAGAGCAGCGGTGATATCAGCGACACCGTGAGTGCGGGGACGCTTCAAAAAGTAGCGTCAGCACAAAGGTGAGAGCTGATTGGTAAGTAGTGGTTAAGTGCTTTTCTCCAGTTTTCCTTCAGTTTAAAATAGATTAAGCTAAGGAAAGGTAAGAGTTCTAGCTTTTATTTAAAGAACATAAATAATGTAACTTTTTTTTACTGTATTTAACTTTAAGGGTTGTTTTTCAACTAGATGCATGGCAGTGCTGCTCAGTCCAGTGTTATATACCAGCTGCAACATGTGGGAAGTCCTTGCGCTCTGGCCGACCACATGTGCAGGAAGTGCCACCAGCTGCAGCGACTTGAGCTCCAGGTTTTGGAGCTTGAGCGAAAGCTGGAGGCACTGAGGTGCATCCGCAAGGCTGGGAGTTTCGTGGATAACATGTTTTTAGGCTTGGTCACCCCACAACTTAATGGAAGTGCAGACATAGAGGGAATGGGTGACCATCAGGCAGATGGTCAGGAAATCCCCAAGGTGCACCTCGTCGAGAACCGTTTTACTGTGTTGGAAAACGGTGAGAGTGACAGTTCCTCTGGAGAGTGCAGCCACGCTCATGGCACTGAGTGGTTCAGCTGCACGGGGGGGTGGGGGGGGCAGGGGATGGAAAAAGAGGGGAAGAGCAAGAGTGGTAGAAGACTCAATAGTAAGGGGTACAGACAGGCATTTCTGCGGCCGTAGACGTGACTTCAGGATGGTATGTTGTCTCCCTGGTGTCTGAGTCAAGGATGTCACTGAACGGTTGCAGGGCATTCTAAAGGGGGAGGGCAAACAGACGGAGATCGTGGTACATATTGGTACCAATGACAGGTAGAAAGAGGGTGAGGTCCTGTGAGCAGAATTTAGGGAGCTAGGAAGCAGATTAAAAAAAAGGACCCGAAAGGAAGTAATCTCTGGGTTACTTCTGGTGCCATGCATTAGTGAGTATAGAAATAGGAGGTTAGTCCAGATGAATGCTTGGCTGGAGAGATGGTGCAGGAGGGAGGGCTTTAGATTTCTGGGACACTAGGACCTGTACAATGTGGACGGGTTGCACCCGAACCGTAATGGACCAACATCCTTGCGGGGAGGTTTGCTAGTGCTGCGGGGGAGGGTTTAAACTAACTTGGCAGAGGGATGGGATCCTGAGATGAGGTTCAGCATGGGGAGATGTACAGTCAAAATTAGAAGAAGGAGCAAATCAGTCTGAAAGGCATAGAAATTATATGCCAGTTAATTTGGCAAGGTTAGATGCTTTTATTTTAATGCAAGGAGTCTGACGAAAAAGGCAGATGAGTTGAGGACACAAATTAACACACGGAGGTATGATGTCATTGCTGTCAAAAAGACATGGTTGAGAGAGGGGCAGGATTGGCAGCTCAATATTCCAGGATATAGGGTCGTTAGGACAGACAGGGAAGGAGGTAAAAGAGGGGGTATCGCGATATTGATCAAGGAATCAATTACAGCAGTAAGGAGAGATGACATCTTAGAAGGCTCTTTAAATGAAGCCATATGGGTAGAACTTAAAAACAAAAAAGGAGCAATCACATTGCTGGGAGTGTACCATAGGCTCCCAAACAGCCAGAGAGAAATAGAAAAGCAGATATGTAGGCAAATTTCAGAGAAGTGTAAAAATAATAGGGTAGTAATAGTGGGGGATTTCAACTTCTCCAACATTAACTGGGTTAGTCATGGTGTGTTAGGTACAGAGGGGACTGAATTCTTAAAATGCATCCAGGAGAACATTTTAAGCCAGAACGTAGAAGGTCCTGGACTGGGAATGAAGCCAGGCAAGTGGTAGAGGTATCAGTGGGGGCGCATTTTGCAGATAGTGATCATAACTCTGTTAGATTCAAAGTTGTTATGGAAAAGACAAGGATGGGCCAGAAATCAGAGTTCTAAATTGGGGGAAGGCCGATTTTAATAAGATCAGATATGATTTGGGCAGAGTAGACTGGGAACTGGGAACAGCTACTTTTAGGTCAATCTGCATCAGAGCAGTGGGGCTCATTCAAGAAGAAAATAGGGAGAGTTCAGGGCCAACATATTCCAGTAAAGATAAAGGGTGGGACCAACAAATCCAGGGAACCCTGGATATCGAGGGATATACAGGATTGGATTAAGAGAAAAAGGAAGGCTTATGGCAGATACTGACTGAGGGCTCAAAACAGCAAAAGCCCTAAAGAGTATAGAATGTACAGGGAGTAACTTAAAAAGGAAATTAGGAGAGCAAAAAGGGGGCTTGAAGAAGCATTGGCAAGTAACATAAAGGAAAATTCAAAGTTATTTTACAAGTACATTAAGAGTAAGAGGATAAGTAGGGAAAACGTAGGGCCCATTAAGGACCATAGTGGTAATTTGTGTGTGGAGCCGGAAGACATAGGTAGTGTTCTAAATGAATACTTTGTGTCGGTGTTCACAAGTCAGAGGTGACAATGTGGGTATGGAAATCAGGCAGAAGGACTGTGATATATTTAAAGAAATTAGCATAGAAAGTGAGGAGGTTCTAAGTGGTCTGGCAGGCTTAAAAGTAGATAAATCTCCAGGCCTGGATGAAATGTATTCTAGGCTGTTGAGTGAGGCAAAGGAGGAGATAGCAGGGGCGCAGGCAATAATTTTCAATACCTCTCTGGCCACAGGAAAGGTGCCAGAGGACTGGAGGACAGCCAATGAGGTACCTTTATTCAAGAAGGGAGGAAGTGATAAACTAGGGAACTACAGGCCAGTCAGACTAACCTCAGTGGTGGGGAAACTATTGGAAGAAATTCTGAGGGATTAAGAATTAATCTACACTTGGAGAGGCAGGGATTAATCAAGGACAGTCAGCATGATTTTATTAAGGGGAGGTCATGCCTGACAAATTTGACTGAATTTTTCGAAGAGGTGACCAGGTGTGTAGACGAGGACAATGCATTTGACATAGTCCAACTGGACTTCAGCAAGGCTTTTGATATGGTCCCGCATGGGAGACTGATCACGAAGGTTAAGAGCCCATGGGGTCCAAGGCAATTTGGCAAATTGGACCCAGAATTGGCTGAGTGGAAGGAAGCAGAGGGTGATGGTCAAGGGGCGTTTTTGTGACTGGATGTCTGTGTCCACTGGGATTCTATAGGGATCGGTGTTGGAATCCTTGCTGTTTGTGGTATTTGGAACAACTTGGTCCTGAATGTAGGAGGGTTGATCAGTAAGTTCACAGATGACACAAAAATTGGTGGGGTGGTAAATAGTGAGGAGGATAGCCTCAGATTACAGGAGGACGTAGACAGGCTGGTCAGATGGACAAACGGAATTTAATCCAGATAAGTGTGAGGCACTTGGGCAGGGCAGAGAAGGCACGGGAATACACGATGAATGGTAGAACCCTGGGAAGGATCAGAGGGACCTTGATGAGCATGTCCACCGGTCCCTTAAGGTAGCGGGACAGGTAAGTAAGATGGTTAAGAAGGCATATGGGATACTTGCCTTTATTAGCCAAGGCATAGAATATAGGAGCAGGGAGGTTATGCTGGAACTGTATAAAACGCTGGTTAGGCCACAGTTAGAGTATTGCGTGCAGTTCTGGAATCCGCTTTATAGGAAGGATGTGATTATACTAGAGAGAGTGCAGAGGAGATTTACCAAGATGTTGCCTGGGCTGGGGAGTTTTAGTTATGAGGAGAGATTGGATAGGCTGGGGTTATTTTCCCTGGAGCAGAGGAGATTGAGGGGGGACATGATTGAAGTGTATAAAATTATGAGGGGCATAGATAGAGTAGACAGGGAGGAACATTTCCCCTTGGCAGAGGGATCAATAACCAAGAGGCACAAATTTAAGGTAAGGGGCAGGAGGTTTAGAGGGGATGTGAGGAAGAATTTTTTCACCCAGAAGTTGGTGGGAATCTGGAACTCACTGCCTGAAAGGGTGGTAGAGACAGAAGTCCTCATAACATTTACGAAGTATTTGGATGTGCACTTGTGATGCCATGGCATACAAGGCTATGGACCTAGTGCTGAAAAATGGGATTAGAATAGTTAGGTACTCGTTTGACAGGCGCAAACTCGATGGGCTGAAGGACCTTTTTCTGTGCTGTGGATCTCGAGAACTCTATGAGAAATGGCAAAACAATGGGAATTTGCATTCAAAGGGGAAAATATGCACAAAGGAGTGAAGGCTGTGTGTAAGGCTAGTTATTTTAAAGTCTAACAAGTGTGAAAAGCCTTCAGCATCTTTGCCTCAAGCTGCTGTCTCCAAAGGACTGAAGTTAAGAAAACTCACTTGGAATTTGGCTGGTTCAAGATAGTGTGTCACCTTGCCCAGGTCTTTTAAAATCTCTGTCTCTTATTGTTGCCTTAATGAAAGTGCAACTGGGAGTCAGATTAAGTAAGGGATTTAGAAGTTATTATAGTAGTAATCTGTAGACATAGGTATGTGGTTAAAATCATTTCTGTTATTAATAAATGTTTAATCTAGTTTTGTTAAAGCCTATAAGACTTGGTGGTATTATTATTACAGAATTCAAGGCACATATCTCGAAATTTATACAAATTGCAAAACAAGTTGTGGCAGTTCTTTCAAGTTTCCCTTTGGGATTTGAGCAATTCAGCATTTACCATCAGCTGTGCCATAATAATCATTTTCTGGAGGGGACTGGGGCAGTCTAACACAAGTTTATAGAATCATGAAATGTTTATGCAGGTAAATAGTGAAAGGCAAATTGGTTTTCGGGGAGCATAAACTCAACAGCATCATGTGAAGAATAAATGGGGAAGTTCTCTATTAGAGACATTGGCTTATTAAAAATGCTACTCATGTGACATTTCACTCACAGCGAAGTACAAACATAATGAGGCTTATGCCATCTGTGGTGAACCAAAAAAATTAAAGATAGCATCAAACTTTAAAAAAAGCATATCATTGTGCAAAACTGGGTGGCAGGTCAGAAGATTGGACAGTATATAAAAAACAACAAAAAATAACTAAAGGATTTCTCTTAAAGTTAACTTGCAGGTTGAATGCAATGTTGGCATTTATTTCAAGAGGACTAGAATATAAAAGCAGGGATGTGCTGCTGAGGCTTTATAAGGCTCTGGTCAGACCACATTTAGAATATCGTGAGCAATTCTGGGCCCCGAATCTCAGGAAGGATGTTCTAGCCCTGGTGAGGGTCCAGAGGAGGTTCACAAGAACGATCCCAGGAATGAAATGCTTAACATATGAGGAACGGTTGAGGACTCTGGGTCTATACTCGATGAAGTTTAGAAGGATGAGGGGGGATCTGATTGAAACTTACAGAATACTGAAAGGCTTAGATTGAGTGGACGTGGGGAAGATGTTTCCATTAGTAGGAGAGACTAGGACCCGAGGGCACAGCCTCAGAGTAAAGGGAAGGCCTTTTAGAACAGAGATGAGGAGAAGCTTCTTTAGCCAGAGAGTGGCGAATCTATGGAATTCATTGCCACAGAAGGCTGTGGAGGCCAGGTCATTGAGTGTATTTAAGACCGAGATAGATAGATTCTTAATTGGTAAGGGGATCAAAGGTTACAGGGAGAAGGCGGGAGAATGGGGTTGAGAAACTTAGCCAAGATTAAATGGCGGAACAGACGCGATGAGCCAAATGGCCTAATATCTGCTCCTATGTCTTATGGTCTTATGGATTGATAAAGAGGGAAAAATTAGAGTCTGAGAGAAAGCTAGCTAGAAATGTAAAGATAGATACTATGAGTTTCTATCGATACTTGAAAAAGAAGAGTGAACAAAGTGTGCATTGGTCTTGCAGAAAATGAGTCCGGGAAATTAATAATGGGAAATAAGGAGATGGCAGATGAATTGAATAGGTATTTTGCAGAGGTATTCAGTAGAGAGAATACAACTAATATCCCAGAAATAGCTGTAAGTAAGGAAATGGAAGGGTGGAAGAACTCAAGCAAATTACCATCATCAGGGAAGTGGTGCTTGGCAAATTGTTGGAACTGCAGGTTGACAAGTCGCTGGGTGCTGATGGACTTCATCCTAGGGTCTTAAAAGAAGTTGCCAGTGGGATAGTTGATACGTTGATTTGAATTTTCCAAAATTCACTAGATTCTGGGAAGGTTCCATTAGATTGGAAAATATCAAATGTAGTTCCTTTATTCAAAAGGGGAGGGAGAAAGTAGGAAACTATAGGCCAGTTAGCTTAACATCTGTCATAGGGAAGATGTTAGAAGCTATTAATAAAAATGTTATAACAAGGCACTTAGGTAAATTCAAGGCAATCAGGCAGAGTCAACATGGTTTTGTGAAGGGGAAGTCATGTTTAACCAATTTATTGGAGTTCTTTGAAGTAACAGGTGCTGTGGATAAATGAGATCCGGTGTACTGTACTTAGATTTTCAGAAGGCATTTGATAAAGTGCCTCATCAAAGGTTATTGCAGAAAATTAAAACTCATGGTGTAGGGAGTAACATATTGGCATGGATAGAACATTGGCAAGCTCACAGGAAACAGAGAGTAGGCATAAATGGGTCATTTTCTGGTTGGCAAGATGTGATGAGTGGTGTGCCACAGGGATCAGTGCTGGGGCCTCAGCTCTTCATAATTTATATAAATGATTTGGATGAAGGGGCTACCAATGGTTGCTGAATTTGCTGATAACATAAAAATAGGAAGGAAAGTAAGTGTGAAGAGGACATAAGCAGGCCACAAAAAGATACATATAGGTTAGGTGAGTGGGTGAAGACCAGCTTTTCAATTCCAGATTATCAATTGAATTTAAATTCCATCAGCTGCGTGGTGGGATTTGAACCCTTGTCCCCAGAGCATTAGACTAAGCTTCTGGATTACTAGTCCAGTGACATTACCACTACGCCACCATCTCCCCCTTGTAGAAGAACCTAGAACTAGGGACCATTGTTTAAAAATACAGGGTTGCTCATTTAAGACAGAGATGAGGAAAAGAAGGTTGTGAGACTTTGGAATTCTCTTTCTCAAAAGGTGGTTGAGGTAGAGGCTTTGAATATCATTAAGGCAGAAGTAGATAGATTCTTGATAAGCAAGGGGGTGAAAGGTAATTGGGGGTAGGAATATAAAGACTAGGTTAAAAATTAGATCAGCTATGATCTGAATGAGCGGTCTACTCCTGCTCCTAATTCATATGCTCATATGTAATCATACCCACCATTTGCTTACCTTTGAGTACTGAACTCCTTTCTATTCAAATAATTAACTTGGAATAAAAGACAAATTCATATCAGAAATGAAAAGGGATTCCTCAAGACCATGAGACATAGAAGCAGGAGAAGGCCATTCGGCCCATCGAGTCTGCTCTGCCATTCAATGAGATCATGCCTGATCTGATAATCCTCAGTTCCACGTTCCTTCCTTTTCCCCATAACCCTTGATTCCCTTAGTGATTAAAAATCTGTCTATCTCAGCCTTGAATATACTTAACGACCCAGCCCCTATAGCCCTCTGCGGTAAAGAATTCCACAGGTGGACTACCTTCTGAGAGAAGAAATTCCTCCTCATCTCTGTTTTAAATGGGCGACCCCTTACTCTGAGATTATGCCCTCTGGTCCTAGACTCTCCCACAAGGGGAAACAACCTCTCAGCATCTACCCCGTCAAGCCCCCTAGGAATCTTACATGTTTCAATGAGATCGCCTCTCATTCTTCTGAACTCCAATGAGTACAGGCCCAACCTACTCAACCTCTCCTCAAAAGAAAATCCCTCCATACCCGGGATCAACCTAGTGAACCTTCTCTGGACTGCCTCCATTGCTTCTTTCCTTATATAATGGGACCAAAATTGTTCACAGTAATCTAGGTGTGGTCTAACTAGTGCCTTGTATAGTTTTAGCAAGACTTTCCTGTTTTTATACTTCATTCCCTTTGAAATAAAGGCCAACATTCCATTTGCCTTCCCTATTACCTGTTGAACATATTTTAGCTTTTTGGGATTCATGCACAAGGACTCTCAAATCCCTCTGTGCTGCAGCCTTCTGCAGACTTTCTCTATTTAAATTATATTCAGCTCCTCTATTCTTCCTGACAAAGTGCACAGCCTCATGTTTTACCACATGATATTCCATCTGCCAAGTTTTTTAACCACTCACCTAACCTGTCTTGTCCCTCTGTAAACTCCTTATGTCATCTTCACCACTTCCCTTCCCACCTATTTTTGAGTCATCTGCAAGCTTGGAGACAATACATTCAATTCCCTCATCTAAGTCATTAATATATAATTATAAATAATTGAGGCCCCAGCACTGATCCCTGTGGCACTCCACTAGTTACAGGTTGCCATGCTGAAAATGCCCCCCCTTATCACAGAATCACACAGTGCAGAAGAGGCCCTTCGGCCCATTGAGTATGCACCGACACGTGAGAAACACTTGACCTACCTAACTAATCCCATTTACCAGCACTTGGCCCATAGCCTTGAATGTTATGATGTGCCAAGTGCTCATCCAGGTGCTTTTTAAAGGATGTGAGGCAACCCGCCTCCACCACCCTCCCAGGCAGAGCATTCCAGACCGTCACCACCCTCTGGGTAAAAAAGTTTTTCCTAACATCGCCCCTAAACCTCCTGCCCCTCACCTTGAACCTGTGTCCCCTCGTGACTGACCCTTCAACAAAGGGGAACAGCCACTCCCTATCCACCCTGTCCATGCCCCTCACAATCTTGTACATCTCGATCAGGTCACCCCTCAGTCTTCTCTGCTCCAATGAAAACAACCCAAGTCTATTCTCTCTTCAAAACTTAAATGTATCATCCCAGGCATCGACCTGGTGAATCTCCTCTACACCCTCTCCAATGCAATCACATCCTTCCTATAATGTGGTGACCAGAACTGCACCCAGTACTCCAGCTGTGGCCTCACCAAGGTTCTATACAACTCCAACATGACCTCCCTACTTTTGTAATTTATGCCTCAATTGATAAAGGCAAGTGTCCCATATGCCTTTTTCAGCACCCCACTAACATGCTCCTCCGCCTTCAGAGATCTATGGACACACACGCCAAGGTCCCTTTGTTCCTCAGAACTTCCTAGTGTCATGCTGGTCATCAAATACTTTTTCCTTGTCAAATTACTCCTTCCAAAGTGTATCACCTCACACTTTTCAGGGTTAAATTCCATCTGTCACTTGTCTGCCCATTTGACCATCCCCTCTATATCTTCCTGTAGCCCAAGACACTCAACCTCACTGTTAACCACCTAGCCAATCTTTGTGTCATCTGCAAACTTACTAATCCTACCCCCCACATAGTTTTCTATGTCGTTTATATAAATGACAAATAATAAGGGACCCAGCACAGATCCCTGTGGTACGCCACTGGACACTGGCTTCCAATCACTAAAGCAGCCTTCTGTCATCACCCTCTGTCTCCTACAACTAAGCCAAATTTGAATCCACCTTATCAAATTACCCTGTATCCCATGTGGGACCTTGTCAAAGGCTTTGCTGAAATCCATATAAACTACACCAACTGCACGACCCTCATCTATACACCTGGTCATCTACTCAAAAACTTCAATCAAATTTGCTAGGTATGACCTCCCTCTGACAAAGCCATGCTGACTATCCCTGATCAAACGTTGCCTCTCCAAGTGGAGATAGATTCTCTCCTTCAGAAATTTCTCCAATAGTTTCCCTACCACTGACATGAGACTCACTGGCCTGTAGTTCCCTGGCTTATCTCTACAACCCTTCTTAAGTAGCGGAACCACATTAATTGTTATCCAGTCCTCTGGCACCTCCCCCGTGGCCAGAGAGGAATTAAAAATGAGGGTCAGAGCCCCTGCGGTCTCCTCCCTTGCCTCCCTCAGCAGTCTGGGACACAAATCATCCGGACCTGGAGATTTGTCCACTTTTTAGCCTGCAAACACTTCCAATACCTTGTCACTCCCTATATCAATTTGCTCAAGAGCCTCACAGTCTCTCTCCCTGAGTTCCACACCTTCATCCTCATTCTCTTGGGTGAAGACGGATGTGAAGTATTCGTTCAACACTCCACCTATGTCCTCTGGCTCCACACATAGATTGCCCCCTTAGTCCATAATGGGCCCTACTGTTTCTCTGGTTATCCTCTTCTCATTGATATACTTAAAGAATATCTTGGCATTTTCCCTACTTTTATCAGCCAGAACTTTCTCATATCCCCTCTTTGTTCTCCTGATTGCTTTCTTAAGCTCCACCCTGCACTTTCTGTACTCCACTAATGCCTCTGCTGATTTGCTGCCCTTGTATCTGCTAAAAGCCTCTCTTTTCCTTCTCATCATATCCTGAATATCTCTGGTCATCCATGGTTCTCTGGGCTTGTTACTCCTTCCCATCACCCTAGAGGGAACATGTTGAGCCTTTACCCTCCCCATTTCCTTTTTGAATGCCTCCCACTGCTCTTCTGTAGATTTCCCCACAAGTAGCCGTTCCCAGTCTACCTTGGCCAGATCCTGCCTTATTTTACTAAAATCTGCTCTCCCTGTGGAATAGAGCTTTAGTCAGCTAAAATGTCTAATGGGTTAAATGGTCTAAAAGTGATTATATTGCAGTAAGGAATTATGAAAAAAATCAAGCAGTGTAAGCTAATCACTTGAAGTATCTTTGAAAAGTTTGTGGTTACAACTGCATCCTGTTATGTGCTAGATGAAACAATGGTGCCCTGATTAAATCTGCTGATATGGTAATTTATGTAATCTTTACCTACATAATTGTAGTTAAACTGTCTCCTGTCTTATTGTGAAATATACCATCTGCCTGAAATTGTATTACTGCATTCTCCCTTTGATCATGTTAATCATGACATAACTATGATTCCTTGATGTATGGACCTTATATGGCGCGAATTTCCTAATAAGAGCTGTATAAACCACGCTGGATTCGGGGTAGTAGACTGACTAGGAACCACATGTGGTGTCCTGAGCAGCCTACTCCCAAGCATGCTTGAATAAAAATAGTTTTGCTTCTAATAAGTCAGTGTTCTCGTAGTTGTGTCACGATTCGACAGTACTTTCTTAGAGGTTCCACCGAGATGGCAAGCGTGACTGCCTAAGCGAGACCGAATGGCAGTGCCCTGGCAACGGACGACTCGACTGGTATATAAATAAGGTAAGATTTTACTTCCCAGAGATAAAAACAAAAAACTGCGGATGCTGGAAATCCAAAACAAAAACAGAATTACCTGGAAAAACTCAGCAGGTCTGGCAGCATCGGCGGAGAAGAAAAGAGTTGACGTTTCGAGTCCTCATGACCCTGCAACAGAACTAAAATAGGAAAGGGGTGAAATATAAGCTGGTTTAAGGTGTGTGTGTGTGTGTGTGTGTGTGTGTGGGGAGGGGGGGGGGGGGGTGGGTTGGGTGGGGGGAGAGAAGCGGAGGGGGTTGGCGTGGTTGTAGGGACAAGCAAGCAGTGACAGAAGCAGATCATCAAAAGTCACAGACAACAGAACAAAAGAACACATAGGTGTTGAAGTTGGTGATATATATCTAAACGAATGTGCTAATTAAGAATGGATGGTAGGGCACTCAAGGTATAGCTCTAGTGGGGGTGGGGGGTGCATAAAAGATTTAAAAATATTTAAAAATAATGGAAATAGGTGGGAAAAAGAAAAATCTATATAATTTATTGGAAAAAACAAAAGGAAGGGTGAAGAAACAGAAAGGGGGTGGGGATGGAGGAGGGAGTTCACGACCTAAAGTTGTTGAATTCAATATTCAGTCCGAAAGGCTGTAAAGTGCCTAGTCGGAAGATGAGGTGTTGTTCCTCCAGTTTGCGTTGGGCTTCACTGGAACAATGCAGCAAGCCAAGGACAGACATGTGGGCAAGAGAGCAGGGTGGAGTGTTGAAATGGCAAGGCGACAGGGAGGTTTGGGTCATTCTTGCGGATAGACCACAGGTGTTCTGCAAAGCGGTGGCCCAGTTTACGTTTGGTCTCTCCAATATAGGGGAGACCGCATTGGGAGCAACGAATGCAGTAGACTGAGTTGGGGGAAATGCAAGTGAAATGTTGCTTCACTTGAAAGGAGTGTTTGGGCCCTTGGACGGTGAGGAGAGAGGAAGTGAAGGGGCAGGTGTTACATCTTTTACATGGGCATGGGGTGGTGCCATAGATGGGGGTTGAAGAGTAGGGAGTGATGGAGGAGTGGACCAGGGTGTCCCGGAGGGAACGATCCCTACGGAATGCCGACAGGGGGGGTGAAGGGAAGATGTGTTTGGTAGTGGTATCATGGTGGAGTTGGCGGAAATGGCGGAGGATGATCCTTTGAATGCGGAGGCTGGTGGGGTGATAAGTGAGGACAAGGGGGACCCTATCATGTTTCTGGGAGGGAGGAGAAGGCGTGAGGGCGGATGCGCGGGAGATGGGTCGGACACGGTTGAGGGCCCTGTCAACGACCGTGGGTGGAAAACCTCGGTTAAGGAAGGAGGAGGACATGTCAGAGGAACTGTTTTTGAAGGTAGCATCATCGGAACAGATGCGACGGAGGCGAAGTGATCACCCCACCAGCCTCCGCATTCAAAGGATCATCCTCCGCCATTTCCGCCAACTCCAGCATGATGCCACCACCAAACACATCTTCCCTTCACCCTCCCTCTCGGCATTCCGTAGGGATCGTTACCTCTAGGACACCCTGGTCCACTCCTCCATCACCCCCTACTCCTCAACCCCCACCTATGGCACCATCCCATGCCCACGCAAAAGATGTAACACCTGCCCCTTCACTTCCTCTCTCCTCACCGTCCAAGGGCCCAAACACTCCTTTCAAGTGAAGCAACATTTCACTTGCATTTCCCCCAACTTAGTCTACTGCATTCGTTGCTCCCAATGCGGTCTCCTCTAATTTGGAGAGACCAAACGTAAACTGGGTGACCGCTTTGCAGAACATCTGCGGTCTGTCCGCAAGAATGACCCAAACCTCCCTGTCGCTTGCCATTTCAACACTCCACCCTGCTCTCTTGCCCACATGTCTGTCCTTGGCTTGCTGCATTGTTCCAGTGAAGCCCAACGCAAACTGGAGGAACAACACCTCATCTTCCGACTAGGCAATTTACAGCCTTCCGGACTGAATATTGAATTCAACAACTTTAGGTCCTGAACTCCCTCCTCCATCCCCACCCCCTTTCTGTTTCTTCCCCCTTCCTTTTGTTTTTTCCAATAAATTATATAGATTTTTCTTTTTCCCACCTATTTCCATTATTTTTAAATATTTTTAAATCTTTTATGCTCCCCCCACCCCCACTAGAGCTATACCTTGAGTGCCCTACCATCCATTCATAATTAGCACATTCGTTTAGATATATATCACCAAATTCAACACCTATGTGTTCTTTTGTTCTGTTGTCTGTGACATCTTTTGATGATCTGCTTCTATCACTGCTTGTTTGTCCCTACAACCACACCGCCCCCCCTCCACTTCTCTCCCCCCACCCACACCCCCCCACTCCACTTCTCTCCCCCCACCCCACCCCCACATACATACACACACCTTAAACCAGCTTATATTTCACCCCTTTCCTATTTCTACTTAGTTCTGTTGAAGGGTCATGAGGACTCGAAACGTCAACTCTTTTCTTCTCCGCCGATGCTGCCAGACCTGCTGAGTTTTTCCAGGTAATTCTGTTTTTGTTTTACTTCCCACAGTCTGTCCGCTCCAGTACGCATGCAGATGCTCGACATGAGCAGTACACCTCTGCCATAGCCTGACTGTTAGAGAGCAAAAAAAAATGGAAGGATCTGGGATCCCGTGGCTATCTACCTCGGGTTCGAGTCCCTGTGGTTGTGACAGACATGGTCCACAGTACGGACCGGCTCCGTAGTAAGCAAGAGCGGTAAGCCAATAAGTAAAGGTTGAGCGCACTAAGAACAGATGTTGCCTGTCTGTGATCCGCTGCCTGTCTGTGAATGTGTATGAAGGTACAAGGGAAAGAGAGAGAACGCCGGGTATCTCAAGTGAACTAAGGAAACAGGTACAGCGTAGGGATCAGTATGGATCCACTGCCTGTTTGTGAATGTGTTTGAAGGTATAAGGGGAAGAGAGAGAATGCTGGGTGTCTCAGGTGAACTAAGGAAACAAGTACAGTGTAGGAATCAGTATGGGAGCAGCTGCAGCAAAAGGGGTTATTCCCAACCCCGCTAATGGAACGCTGGCATATTATATGCATCAGAATTATGGCCCACCCAGTTGTAATTTTTTTTTAAAATGGAATTGGATCCCCCAGAGATGACCCCAAGAAGCAATTCCCATTGGAAGGCACTTTGGATCTCGATAAATTAGTGCACTTAATAGGAGCTCTAGAATCAAAAAGAGGCAAGGTAAAACAACCCCAGTGGGATGCCTATTATAATTGGTATTTAGAAGATTTAAGGGAAAGATGAAAATTTTGCGAAAATGCCACCAGCCCACTAAAGAGGGTATTGAGGTGTTGATGGATGCCTGTTTAGGAACAAACAAATGGAAACAGGTTAAGGACAAAAGTGAATGGCCGGAAGGACCTACCCCAGGGGCTGGGCTCACTAGCTTCTGGGATTGAATCTTAACGGCCATAAGGGACTGTTACCCCGAGGTCGTAGACTGGTTTAGAATTAATGCTACACAGCAGAAACCAGGCGAAGACATGGGTGATTATGCTAAACAAGTACAAAAAGTGTTTTCAGAATGTTCAGGTCTAAAAGAGGGTGAAGGAGGACTGCAATGGTTAATGTTATTGTAAATGGTTTGCAACCCGGTATGAATATGTTTTGTACAACTTGCATTGGGTGGGAAGCCAAACCCCTGGTTGAGGTAATGAGTGTGTTGCAACATTGCCAATGCCAGAATCAGCATCAGCAGCAGAAATCCTTTAAAAAGACGAACAAGATGCTTATGTATGCAGGTCCGGTTGAACCTGCTCCGCGCCCATCGTTCAGTGGGCGCCAGCAAAGAGGCAAAGGGAGGTATAGAGGAAGACAGAACAGAGATAATTTCAATTGAACAACCCATTTGGTCAGTCCCCACAACCCCGGCAGTGGCAGCAATGAGGATGCCGCTTTCCGAAAACATTATCTCAATTGAATAACATCTCACCCTTAGATGACATAGACAGTGAGCAATGGCACTATGAGTTACAATGTATGGCATATTATGATATGGAAGGCTATGACTAGGATGCACTAATGACAGCCCCACAAGTGGGATCATTCTTTCTTTTGGAAACAGGAAACATTTGTATGGACCATGAAGGAATAGCTTTGCAAATTGAATTGCCAGCAAAAGCGAACCTGCTATTCCATCATGCAGTTGGGCCCGATGGTTAAGCGACTCTCGACTCAGAAACCCACGTACTCAAGGCTGATGTGCTATGGAAGAATCAATGCTTTACCGGCCTCCGAGGTACGAATCGTCATTACTCGAAGGAGGATCCCCACAATGTTTGAGCGCCAACAACCGGGAGATGATTCCACCCCGAAAACAATGGGACAACAGGAACAGGAGTTACTTCAGCAAGTACCAACACGGCTGTGGGCTAAGCACTCGAATGAGGTGGGACGAATTCTATCTGTCGAACCATTTTGCGTTCAAGTTAAACCCACCAAACCGTTGCCTCGGAAAGCGCAATATCCCTTAAGTCCAGCGCCGGAAAAGGGCATTCAGAAGGTAGTCACGGCTCTCCTCCAGCAAGGAATTCTTGTCCCGGTCATGAGCCCCTGCAACACCCCTAACCTACCTGTAAATAAACCCGGTAAGGAAGAATGGCGATTCGTCCAAGATCTGCGAGCTGTTAATGACTGTGTAATCTCAACCTTCCGGGTAGTGCCTAACCCAGCCACCATTCGGAGCTACACAGCCTGCGGAACTTTTTGCACTTACCAGGGCCTCCATCCTAGCCCAAGGGAAATCCATCAATATATATACTGATTCACAATATGCTTTCAGGGTAGTTCATGATTTTGGTCCACTTTGGAAATTGAGAGATTTTATTACTGCCTCTGGAAATCCAGTCAAACAAGGTTTGCTTATCAGAAACTTGTTACAGGCTATTTTGTTTCCCAAGTCTGTAGCTGTCATTAAGTGCGCTGCTCACATCAATCAAAAAGATGATGTTTCTAAAGGAAATGCAAAGGCAGATTGGGCGGCTAAGGCTGCAGCTGCCCAATCTGACTGGATGGTGGTCAACCAATGTGTTGCAGACCGTTCCAGTACTCCCTCTAACCTGTTAACAATTGACGAAGTGTCCCGATTACAAAGCACTGCTGATTTTGAGGAAAAGAGGGCTTGGCTTGCAGCTGGCTGTTGCCAGAAGCCTGATGGTCTTTGGATTTTGCATGACGGCCGAGTGGTGGCTCCAAAGAACCTGCTCCCCTGGCACGCACATGTGTGTCATTCTTTCACGCATGGTGCAAAAGGGGGGATGAATTATATTAGGCAAAAATCCTGGTATGCGCCTGGATTTGCTTCTATTGCAAAAAGCATTGCTACCAAATGTATGACTTGTCAAAAGTATAATGCGGGAAAAACGCCTTGTGTTAAACCTGCTTCACAGCCTCAACCATGGGGCCGCTTTGTACATATGCAAATGGACTTTATACAAGTGCTCAAATGTATGGGACTACAATATGCGTTAGAAATAACGGACTTATTGTCTAGATGGGTAGAAGCGTTCCCCATCAGAAAAAAACAATGCTACCACGGTAGCCAAATTACTTTTAAAAGAAGTTATCCCTAGGCTTGGAATACCTGAAAGGATTTCTAACGACAACGGACCCCACTTTACAGGTCCAGTTGTCAAGGAAGTGATGAAAGGACTACAATGTAAGCAACACTTGTCCTGTATCTACCACCCGCAATCAGCCGGAGCAGTAGAAAGACAAAATGGTATCCTTAAGACAAAAATAGCAAAACTCAGTACAGAAACAGGATTAAAGTGGCTGGAAGTACTTCCCCAGCACTTATGCTAATGAGATCTGGTCCCAAGAGAGTGACAGGGCTGTTCTCCCCATGAGATAATAATGGGCCGTCCTGTAAAATTGCCTATAAATACTCCCCTGACCATCAAGGAAATGAACATACACAACTTGAGGGAAAATATGTTAGCTTACTGCATAGCACTGACTAAGACCTTGCAAAGTTTTCATTCTCAGGTAAAAGAAGCACAGAAGGAAGCAACTGCTGAGGTCTGCCATACCTACGAGCCAGGGGACCACGCGTTCGTAAAGACCTTCCGTCGGAAGAATTGTCTGGAACCCCATTGGGAGGGACCATACCTGGTGCTTCTGACTACCTATACGGCTTTAAAGCTTGAAGGGAAACCAACATGGATACATGCCTCTCACTGCAAAAAGGCCCCTGCAACAGAAGGGCGTGCAGAACCCTGTGACAGTGTAATCAGTTCTGAAAGGAATAATCCAGAGTGCTAAAACCAAAAGACTAAGCTATTAAGTGCTTCAAAATATACAAAACAAAGTAGAAACTGTCACACTAGAAAATGGCACCACAATGCTTTACTAAGATTGTGGTTCTGATGTTTGCAGGAGCATGTATAGTAAAATGTAACCTAAAGGCAGGAGAGCCAAATTGCTCTCTAAGCCAGGGGACTGGCCAAAGGGAAATAGGTACCAACGGAAAGCAGGTATATGATCATTCAGAAGCAAATAACATGTGTCAGAGGAAACTTAGGGTGTTACAACTGCACAGGCAAGTTTGTAAATTTAAAAACTAAAGCATGCGGACCCTGTAAGGATTATAAATATAAGATAAACTGCCAAATGGGGCCCCAGACAGGAGAAGGATATGTTATGAATTGCAATAACCAGATACTGAGGTGGGCCGCCTACTATGGCAATGTAACTACCCCAGCACCAACAACCACAATTGTGTCAGAAACGGTTAGCCATAATTTGATCACCACTGAAACTACTGACACTACAGTAACTATACACCGGGGCCCGCTGAGTGTCTCAGAAACAACACAGACACAGTGCCCCTAAGTACGGGATTGGTGGCAATACTTGAAAGAGAAAGAGTAGTGATAATACCAGGGTAAACTGATGTAAAGATAGTAGTAAATCTGACCAAGCTCAATATGCCAGAATGGTGCCCTAATGGACTAAGGAACTTGCATACTAAACTATTAAGAGAAGAAGTTAGCCAAACAGGATTAAAATTGAAGGTTGAAAAGGAACAATTAGTGAGTGCCACGACCACAAACCCTATGCAAAAGCACCGTGAGAAAAGAGGGATTCTAGAGGTAGCAAGAATAGGATATGCAGCAGGAACTGCCACGGTAAATACCTTGGATATAGGTACGTTGCAAACAGAAATTGACAAACTAAAAACCCATATGAAACAGA
Organism: Carcharodon carcharias; assembly: GCF_017639515.1. NCBI lineage: Eukaryota > Metazoa > Chordata > Chondrichthyes > Lamniformes > Lamnidae > Carcharodon > Carcharodon carcharias. The sequence goes on from NC_054474.1 coordinate 102,549,305, forward strand.
TAGCTCAGAACAATATAATGTCCAAGGAGAATCAGCCCAGTCTAGTAAGCAATTAACTGTCCTTATCCAGGAAGGGTTAAAACGCCTGAAGCCAGTAACAAATACAATAAATGCACTGATAGGGTGGGAGGAAGTTGAGGAAACGAACAAAACAAGGGATGCTGTATGCACCTTGTATGGGTCTTGGGTGCTGGCTCAGGTGGACAAAAATTTACAACAACTTAAAACCCATCAAGTACCGGATTGGATAGGAGAAAGGGCTTTACAGAAATGGACAGGATCCTCCTTGACGAATGTTAAGGATGTCTCCCTAGCAACCTGCATTCCTCACCGCTCTAAGAATAATGCAAAGAGAGAAATAATAATTTTAGGAATGGTTTTGCACATACCAAAAACTAAGGATAATACATTAAGATCACGATTATGTAGAGTTGAGAATACTTTCCCATGTACTAGTAACCCTCTAAGCATTGGTTATAGTCATTTTAATCATCCTAGCGATTGTCTTAAAGATAAAGATTAATGCCTGGACAGTAAACCGACTTAAGAAAGACTTGGCCTTGCTAAAGGTTAATACCCACCAGTCTGAATATGACAGACTGTGAGGATTGTCCTTTAAAGGACAAAAGGGGGGAAATGTGGAATAGAGCTTTAGTCAGCTAAAATGTCTAATGGGTTAAATGGTCTAAAAGTGATTATATTGCAGTAAGGAATTACGTAAACTAATTGAGCAGTGTAAACTAATCACGCAGTATCTTTGAAAAGTTTGTGGTTACAACTGCGTTGTTATGTGCTAGACGAAACAATGGTGCCCTGATTAAATCTGCAGATATGGTAATTTATGTAATCTTTATCTACATAGTTGTAGTTAAACTGTCTCCTGTCTTATTGTGAAATGTGCCATCTGCCCGTAATTGTATTACTGCATTCTCCCTTTGATCATGTTAACCATGACATAACTGTGATTTCTTGCTGTACGGACCTTATTTGGTATGAATTTCCTGATAAGAGCTGTATAAACGACGCTGGATTCTCTGTTCAGGGTAGTAGACTGACTAGGAACCACATGTGGTGTCCTCAGCAGCCTACTCCCAAGCATGCTTGAATAAATATAGTTTTGCTTCTAACGAGTCAGTGTTCTTGTAGTTGTGTCGCGATTTGACATCCCCCAATCCAAAACATATTTTTGCAACTTTTCTATTTCTTTTTCCATAACAAGCTTAAATTGTACCATGTTTTGGTCGCTATCACTAAAATGCTCCCCCACCACCACCTCAGCCACCTGTCCGCTTCATTCCCCAGAATTAGGTCCAGCACTGCGCGTCCCTTGTTGGACCCTCTACATATTGACCTAAAAAGTTCACCTGTACACATTTCAAGCAATCCACTCCATCCAAGCCCTTAACACCATGTCTATCCCAATTAATGTTAGGAAAGTTGAAATCACCTAATATAATTACCCTATTGTTATTGTTTTTACACACCTCTGCAAATTGTGTTTTCCCAACTCTTTGTCTTCTATTAGTTAGCCAATCCTCTATCCATGCTAATATACTACCCCCAACACCATGGGCTCTTATCTTATTAAGTAGCCTTACCTGCAGTACCTTATCAAACACTTTTAGGAAATCCAAATATATTACGTCTACTGGTTCTCCTTTAGCTATCCTGCTTGTTACCTCCTCAAAGTATTTTAATCAATTTGTTAGGCATGATTTCCCCTTCATGAAGTCATGCTGACTCTGCTTGGTAGATTATGTATTTCTAAATGCTCTGCAATTACATCCTTTATAATAAAAAAAAGAACAAAGAAAAGTACAGCATAGGAACAAGCCATTCGGCCCTACAAGCCTGCGCCGTTCATATTGCCCGTCAACTAAAACATTTTGCACTTCCGGGGTCCGTATCCCTCTATTCCCATCCTATTCATGTATTTGTCAAGCTGCCTCTTAAAACACTATCATACCTGCTTCCACCACCTCCTCTGGCAGCGAATTCTAGACACTCACTACCCTCTACATAAAAAACTTGCCCCACACATCTCCTCTATAGTTTTCTCCTCTCACCTTAAATCTATGTCCCCTAGTAATTGACTCTTCCACCCTGGGAAAAAGTTTCTGACTATCTACTCTGTCCATGCCACTCATAATTTTGTAAACTTCTATCAAGTCGCCCCTCAATCTCCGTTGCTCCAGTGAGAACAATCCGAGTTTCTCCAACCTCTCCTCATAGCTAATAACCTCCAGACCAGACAGCATCCTGGTAAACCTCCTCTGCACCCTCTCCAACGCCTCCATATGCTTCTGGTAATGTGGCAACCAAAATTGCACGCAATATTTGAAGTGTGGCATAACCAAGGTTCTATGAAGCTGCAGCATGACTTCCCAGCTTTTATACTCAATACCCCTGCCAATGAAGGCAAGCATGCCATATGCCTTCATGAGTACCTTATCCACCTGCGTTGCCACTTTCAGTGACCTGTGGACCTGTACACTTAGATCCCTCTGCCCATCAATGCACTTAAGAGTTCTGCCATTTACTGTATAATTCCTACCTGTATTAGACCTTCCAAAATGCATTACTTCGCATTTGTCCGGATTAAACTCTATCTGCCATTTCTCAGCCCAAGTCTCCAACCGATCTATATCCTGTTGTATCCTTTGATAATCCTCTTCACTATCTGCAACTCCTCCAACCTTAGTGTCGTCTGCAAACTTTCTAATTAGCCCAGTTACATTTTCCTCCAAATCATTCATGTATGCTACAAACAGCAAAGGTCCCAGCACTGATCCCTGCAGAACTCCATTTGTCACAGCTCTCCATTCAGAAAAGCATCCTTCCACTGCTACCCTCTGTCTTCTATGACCAAACCAATTCTGTATCCATCTTGCCAGCTCACCTCTGATCCCGTGCAACTTTACCTTCTGTACCAGTCTGCCATGAGGGACCTTGTCAAAGGCCTTACTGAAATCCATGTATATAACATCCACTGCCCTTCCATCGGCGATCATCTTTGTCACTTTCTCGAAAAACTCGATCAGATTAGTGAGGCACGACTTCCCCCTTCACAAATCCATGCTGCCTCTCACTAATTTGCCCATTTGCTTTCAAATGGTAGTAAATCCTGTCACGAAGAATCTTCTCCAATAATTTCCCTACCACTGACGTAAGGCTCAACGGCCTGTAATTTCCTGGATTATCCCTGCTACCCTTCTTAAACAATGGAACAACATTGGCCATTCTCCAGTCCTCTGGGACTTCACTTGTAGCCAGTGAGGATACAAAGATTTCTGTCAAGGCCCCAGCAATCTCCTCCCTTGCATCCCTCAATACTCTGGGGTAGATCCCATCTGGCCCTGGGGACTTATCCACCTTAATATTCTTCAAGACACCTAACACCTCCTCTTTTTTGATCTCAACATGATCCAGGCTATCTACACACTCTTCCCTAGACAAATCGACCGCTAAGTCCATCTCTTTGGTGAATACTGATGAGAAGTTTTCATTTAGTATCTCTCCCATTTCTTCTGGCTCCACACAGATTCCCACCTCTGTCCCTGAGTGGGCCTACCTTTCCCTGGCTATCCTCTTGCTTTTTACATATGTATAAAAGGCCTTGGGATTTTCCTTAATCCTGGTTGCCAGTGACTTTTCATGACCCCTTTTAGCCCTCCTGACTCTTTGCTTAAGTTTCTTCCTACTTTCTTTATATTCTCCACGGGCTTCATCTGTTCCCAGCCTTCTAGCCCTTATGAATGCTTCCCTTTTCTTTTTGACTAATCTCACAATATCCTTCATTATCCAAGGCTCCTGAAACTAGACTCTAACATTTTCCCAATGACAGATGTTAAGCTAAGTGGCCTATAGTTACCTGTTTTTGTCTCACTCCCTTTTTGAATAAGGGTATTATAGTGGCCGTTCTCCAATCCTCTAAGGATTCTTGGAAGATTACTACCAGTGCATCCACTATCTCTGTAGCTACTTCCTTTAATATCCTAGGATGCAACGCATCTGCTCCAGGGGACCTATTGGTTTTTCGCCCCATTTGTTTGCCTAGTACTTTTTCTCAAGTGGTAGTTTATGTATTTATTTCCTCCCCCCTTTTTTCCCCTTGATTATTTAGTATTTTTGGAATGCTATTAGTATCTTGTACTGTGAAGACTGAAGTGAAGTATTTATTCAACTCCACTGCCATTTCCTGGTTCCCCATTATTATTTCCCCAGCTCCATTCTCGAAGGGGCCTATGTTCACTTTGGCCTCTCTCTTCCTTTTTTTCTATTTAAAGGAGCTCCTACTGTCTGTTTTTATATTACTTGCTAGTTTACCCATAAAGTTTATTTTCTCCCTCTTTATTTTTTTTTTGGGCATCTTTTGTTGGTTTATAAAACTTTCCCAATCCTCTCTGGCTTACTACTAATCTTTGCCACATTGTATGTTTTTTCTTTCAATTTGATGTGAATACTCAGTGTGAATATATCATTCAGGGAAGTTATCTACTTGGACCTCCATGGTCCCAGCCATAAATTGGGCATTCAACATATTTAATATATGTGCGAACATTTCAGTCTTCTGCAAAATGCAGCTGGATAAAGAAATAGTTGTTTTACACAAGTCAAGCAACCAGTGAGACTCTATGAGAACAGCACCAAAGAGATGCAAAGTAATTGGTTAGTTTTAACTATTTGCCCTAATGAAAGTGAGTTTCTAAAAATTACCAGCTAGAAAACAGTGTTACTAATGAGGTAGTCAGATTTCTAATTGGCATCTACTTCAGAATTTGGTTGTCAAAATCACTACACTTATTCCGTGTTTGTATATTACTGATAGGTTTCTGGGTCTTTTTTAACCTTCTTACCCTAGATTCTCTTTGCTTCTCGGGCGAGTAATTGTTCCCCATCCTGTTAAGAGTGTCTTTTCTTATGTTAAGATCTAGGGAAGCTTTCATGATCAATGAACATCAAACCCTTATTGGCAACTACTATTTGTTACTGGAGTATGAAAACTTTGGTTTTCAAAAGCAGTAGAGCATCACATCAGGTCTCAAATTTTGATTTAAGACACTATGAAGCAAATGTATTAAATGAATAATGGACAAGCTTTCTAGCTCCGCCAGTAGTTGAGACAATTTTTTAAGAAATCAATCTAATAATAATCTATCGCAATGATAAACATAGCCCTTCTCTCATCATCTCATCTGACTACTTGAGTTGGCCGTTCTAGTTTACAGTTTCCTGTGCAGATTCCAATTAGTTCAAATAACCTTCTCAGTTCGGCTTAATGAACAAATGTAGTCAATTAAATTACATTTCATAAGAGACATACCGAAAATAATCGGTTGCCAGGCAGATAACTGAACAAATCACGCCAGCTCACTTTCTTTAAAGTTAGTGGGATTCACCATCTCAAACATTCTATCCAAAAATCAGTTTTCATCAACCTTGCAGCATTTGAAAGAAACTTGTTACACGGATGGGAACTGTTGCATTTTTTGAATGCTTGTGTGTATTGGCCAGATCAGAAGGAACTGCCAAAACTTAAACTAGACCGAGATGTCTTACTGTTTGTTAAAATAGTAACATTTTGAAAATTAAATTGATGTGAAGAATAATTTAAAGTTGCTTGGAATTATTGTTCACTCCTTATGTTGGGCAGGAAGGCACTTTGGACAAGTTTTAAACATTTCTATACAGGATGGTGGTAATTATATTCAGCTTTGTTTGCTCGCCACAAGCCACACAAAGCCATAACTCCTGGTCTCCCAGTAGTTGTCCTTGCTGCAGATTATTTGAACAATCCTGGCACATATGAACCATTAGGAATGGAAATAGAATCATGTGCAAAACCAAGTAATTTGGCTGCAATTATTTATAATAATGTACTGCACATCACAAATCACCTGCATGTTTAACGACTGCGATCCCTTTGGATTGCTGTAGTACTGAATTTTCAAACTTGGAAACGACGTGTGCACAGTTTACCATATTCAGCAGTGTGAAATTCAACAGTCTCAAATTTCATAAATTACATGGAAACTCTATTCCTGTCACAATTGTATTGCTTTTACTTCTTAAGAATGTACACAGGGATGCAAGAGTAGGCTTTTCTAACTGACTGAACTTAAGCTTTGCAGCTGATAAATGGCAGCAGTTTGCTGCCGGATCTGGAAACTACTGAGTTTTTTTGACTGGTGATGTGATCTCCGTGGAGGCCAACAAACCAAAAGAATTAAATAAACTGATTGGACAGGATTTCATTTTTTATAATTCGTTCTTTAACAATAAAACTAAAATCAACATAAATTAAACATGAATTGACAGACAAATCATGGTCAATATAAGTTATAAAGTACACGTTATATGGCACAGATTTATCAGGCAGTCCACTCAGCATGCACATACCAATTTCAGCCGCAGACTCCTTCAAAGCTCTGATCCTGCTGAGGTAGAATTCCAGCCCCTTCCCTTTGCAGAGTTCGCTACCAATTCTAATCCAACAGCATCTCCCCCTCCACACAAGTTCCAACAAAATGGCACACTTTTCTAGATCCTTGTCAGCTCTGCTCATGACAGCATTGATGTCACGGATTCACCAGTTACCTTTGCCTGAACCCTCAGCGATAACCCTGTGCACCATATGACCGGTTCTGGTAAATCAATTCCTTTAAAATAACTGAAAGAACAGCAGCAATTTTATTTTTCCTTTATCTCTGCTCCAGAATCCAGCCTTCATGCTCACCTTTATTAAATGTGCCACAACCTTCTTCTCCCTTAAAGAACCTGGTCACGGGAGCCTATTTTAGCATCTCACCCATGGATCATAGGATTGCAACTTTTTGATTAGTATGAACAGTTAGAGATCCTGGAATTTTTCTCTAAGTTTCATAACCCAGAAATGTCAGTGTAAGTCCTCCAAAATTTATGGCACGTTCCAAAACCTCATTCTCACCTCAGGCCCATAAGCTACAGGGCCTCGTTTGACAGCTCCAGCTCCACCAATTGCTGCAGCTTTTAACACGAACTGAGTGAAAGCTCATTGCCAACAGCCACCATTCTCACCGCACTCACTGTGCTCCTCCTCTCGCACTGACTCTAAATTGTAGTAGACCTTCACTCAGCTCTCAGGCAGCAGAGTGTCAAACAGGGAGCAAGCAGAGCTCCAACTCTATACAAAATGTGCCAGCCACAGTCTGCTGGGCAACATCACACTGGATACACAAGCTTGCGATGTAGGCCTCATGCTCTGGAATGCCACATCTATATAAACCCCTCTGCCTTTCTGACTCTCCTTTGAGACCCAGACTTAAACTCATTTCTTTGACCAAGACTTTTGCCCAAACTTTTTTCCTTATTTGCCTCTTCTAGGATATTACACGGCTGCAGGGATTGTGCAAGGAGAAGAAATAATCAGTCATTGATGCTCAGTCAACATGATGTGGGGACAGACTTGATGCACCAGCTAGGGAAGGGAAGGTTGTGTTTGACAAATTTGCTCAAATTTTTTGAGGAGGTAACCAGGAGTGTTGATGAGGGTGATGCCTTTGATGTGGTCTACATGGACCTTAGCAAGGCTTTTGATAAAGTCCCTCATGGCAGACCAGTCAAGAAAGTAAAAGCCAATTGGATCCAAGATAAAGTGGCACGTTGGATCCAAAATTGGCTGAGAGGCAGGAAGCAGAAGTTGGTGGTGGAGGGATGTTTCTGTGACTGGAAGTCTGTTTCCAGTGGGGTTCCACGGGGCTCGGTGCTGGGGCCCTTGCTATTTGTGCTGTACATAAATGATCTGGACTTAAATGTAGGAGGTATGTTCAAGAAGTTCGCGAATTACACAAAAATTGATAGGGTGGTAAATAGTGAGGAAGACAGCTGTAAACTGAAGGAGGATATCAATCAACTGGTCAGGTGTGCAGATCAGTAGCAAATGGAATTCAACCTGGAAAAGAGTGATGTAATGCACTTGGGGAGGGCTAACAAGGCAAGGGCTTACACTATGCATGGCAGGACCCTGAAAAGTACTAAAGATCAGAGGGACCTCAGTGTGCATATCCCTGAAGGTAGCAAAGCAGGTAGATAAAGTGGCTTAGAAGGCATATGGGATATTTGCCTTTGTTAGCCATGCCACAGAATACAAGAGCAGGGAGGTTATGCTGGAACTTATAAAATGCTGGACAGGCCATGTACTGCGTGCAGTTCTGGTCACCACATTATAGAAAGTTGTGATTGCACTGGAGAAGGTGCAAAGGAGATTTACCAGGATGCTGCCTGGGCTGGAGGGTCTGAGCTATGAGGAAAGATTGGAAAGGCTGGGGTTGTTTTCCTTGAAGCAGCAAAGGTTGAGGGGGGACCTGATAGAGAGGCATAGATAGGATGGATAGGAAGGCACTTTTTCCATTAGTAGAGGTGACATAGATTTGAGGTAAGTGGTAGAAGGCTAAGAGGAGAGTTGAGGAGAAATTTCTTCATCCAGAGGGTGGTGGGAGTCTGGAACTCACTGCTTGAAAGGGTGGTTGAGTCAGAAACTCTCGTAACATTTAAGAAGTATTTAGATGTTCACTTGCGTTGCCATAGCCTCCAGGGCTATGGGCCAAGTGCTGGAAAATGGGATTGGTGTTGTCAGGTCTTTGTTGACTGGCGGGACACGATAGGCCAAAAGGCCTCCTTCTGTGTGTAAATGTCTATGGATCTATGGCTTTTCTTACCTGTCAACTTTGTATGCTTATATATGGGGCTGAATTGGCAGTTTTAGATGCTGCATGAAAATATGCTTCATTCAAATATAAATACAGCAGAAAACACAGGTTGCTGAAAGATGGGTTCCAAATCCATTTCAATAGGATGGAGAAGGTAACTATAACAGGAAACCAGCATCCCTTGGATTTTTTCCTTTGTTCCACATAAACTGCACAAGGTGGTGGCGAGATCAAGCAATTGGATTTTGAATGTCCATCAACCAGCAAGATATTAATTTTGAAAATCAGCTGCAGCAAGCTTAACTGGTTTGAATAAACATGCTGCTCCAACGTTAGTACATCCACCAGTAAGGCTGTGACGCATGCAATGTCATGGCATGGCAGGCATGCACTCCGTGGATCGTATAACACAAAAGTAGAAAGACTTTCATTTATATAACAACTTAGCAGTAAGTTTACACAAAGCAAATTCGACAAACATCAATAAGATAAATTACCAGAAAATCATCTTTAGTGATTTTTACAATTCTTTCGTGGGATGTGGGCGTTGCTGGCTAGGCCAGCATTTATGGCCCATCCCTAATTGCCCTTGAGAAGGTGGTGGTGAGCTGCCTTCTTGAACCGCTGCAGTCCATATGGTGTAGGTACACCCACAGTGCAGTTGGGAAGGGAGTTCCAAGATTTTGACCCAGCGACAGTGAAGGAACATTGGTTGGAGGATAAATATTGGCCAAGACACCAGGGATAATTTTCCTGTTCTAAAACAGTGCCATGGGATATATTTTAATGTCCTTCTGAGAGAGTAGGTTTAATGTGTCATCTGAAAGATGGCACCACCAAAAATGCAGCGCTCCCTCAGTAAAGCACTGGACTGTCAGCCCAGATTATTTTTGAGCTCAAGTTTCTGGAGTGGAACTCAAACCCACAACGTCTTGACTCCGAGGCAAGAAGCTATCACAGCTAGCCCTGAATGCAAAACAAAAGAATTTTTGAGACAAGTGTGTGCCAGACTTTTCATGCACAGAGTATTACACCACATCATAATAGAGGCAATAAATTTAAAAGGCATTGAGTTAACTTCCTCCCTAAAAAAAACGATTAGATTGATTTGTGTTGCAATGCTTCCCTGATAAAACAATTGAGGTATTATTAATGTGTACAGAAGCTAATAGGAGCCCAATCATTTATTCCAAAGTACTTTTTTGCATTACTAACAACCTTGAGAATTTTGTATTTTCCTAGAGGAATGTGAGTAATTATATGCAATTGCCGTAGAAGTTATAAATCTGAAATTACTGTTATTAAGCAAATGAATTTGGCATATTTGCATAACTTGAAAAAAGTTACATGTTGTCTCCGGAGTTATTTTCATTATGATACAATTACAGCTTTAACAAAAACAATTAATATTTAATGGAGAAGTTTACCATGATTATTATACAGTTACCACTGTAACTGACATTGTGTTTATTACAAAATGAAATAAATTAATGCTTCTAGACTGTAACAATTACATGATTTTAATAAAGATTAAGAATGTAAAGTAAACTGGAGTGATGCCTTGGAAATTGCAACAAATATTTTTCTATGTTAATTTTTTAAATATTAAATCACATATTACATTAAAAAATTTGTAGAGACAATAATGGATTTAGAACACAAGTTCTCTGGTGTTTCAACAGGAATACAGTACAAAATTCACCGAATGTCCACGCCACATGCACCGCTGCATTTACTGGATAAGTGAGGTTCAGAGTTACAATGCATTATAAAAGTTACAGTATTAAGAATTTATCCAATAGATAGAGTGATACAGCGCTTAAAACCCTGGGGTAGCGAAGTATTAACTGAATTTGCTATGTGGATGCAGAGTGCAGCAAGAGGTCCTTCTGGGAATGACTGAGCCACGGCATTTGCTGCCATGGTGTTGGCATTTAATAAGGGCTTTTCAGTGTGTAGGATCCACATGGCAATGAGTGGGATAACTGAGGGGAAGGAAATTTAATCAATCCCTATCTATTGTTGCCAAGCTTGGAACAATGGGGGAGAAAGCTAGCCTGACAAACTATGAGTGCAGTGTGCAATAATTAAAGACACAAGTGGCGATTAGGAACTAAACCCAACAGTGTGGTTTTCAATGCATTATTTGTAATCTATACATGTTAGAAATAATGACAAACATTTTCAGTTCTCTCCTGTTCTTGTTTTACATACTTTGCCCACTTGAATTGTGAAAAAAACAAGCTATTCACTGAGGGACTGAGCAATTCTGTTCTCCAAAACTTGTACTGTGTTTGGAGAGGGTATTTTAAGCTATGAGGTATCGAAAGGAAGAACTAGTGGTAACAGATGCGTCACAGGTGAGAACAATTTGAGGTGATGAATTAAAGTACCATATTAATTCTCAACATTAAGGATCAGCTTCAGTGTAATTTTTCCTATAGCATATTGCCTTCTATTCAACAACTCACCAAGGCTCCTTCAACAACACCTTCCAAACCCATGAACTGCACCACAAGGCAGCAGATGCATGGGAACACCACCACCTGCAATTGCCCCTCCAAGCCACACACTTGGAACTATATCGCCGTTCCTTCGCTGTCACTGAGTCAAAATCCTGGAACTCTCTTCCTAACTTCATTACAGGTGTACCTACAACACAGACTGCAGCGGTTCAAGAAGGCAGCTCACCACCACCTTCTCAAGGGAAATTAGGGAGGCGCAATAAATGGCCTAGCCTGCGACCCCCACATCCCATGAATGAATAAAAACAATTCAAAGCAGATTGCAATGGCAGCCTATTGTGTTCAAAAGAGGCTAAGCTCTTGACTTAACCAACTCATAAAGAGTTAAAATCCTTGGCCTGCCTTTGAGTAGAGCTCAGTTGCCTCGCTGTAGGGAGCTGTGGAAGAAAATGAGCATGCTCCCACCTTAGAGGGAATGGGGTACAAATGCTATCATCAAGCCACATCCTCTTCCGATCAGCTATAGTGCATCATTAGTGATATAGAAGGCCAAAACTGTTCCTCAAATGTTGGTAACACTTTGAGAAAGGAATGCTACTCATGGCCTCTGGAGAATTTTCTGCTCTTCTTCAGAGAACTAACAATGGATTTGTAGCAAATGCCTGGACAGGCAGGTAGGGCTTTGATTTAATGTCTTATCTGAAAACAGCTCACCCAATAGTATCGCACTCCTTCAGTATTGCAAAGAAATGTCTGCCTGGATTTTGCACTCAAGCCTCAGACTGCAGCTTGAACCTACAACCTTCTGATTCAAAAGCATATGCTATCAAATTAACCTAGCTGGTCTCTTAAAGGACCTCAACCCTATCCTAGGGGTTAATAAGCAAACAAACCTCATCAACAGCATTAGCTGCTTGGCAATCTCCTTCAGGCGTACTTTATCATGATACTGAAACAATCTTTATCAAAATTGTAAATGGTATTCTATGTGACTATGATCATTGTAAGCTACCCTTCCTCATCATTTGCAACTTATCTGCAACCTCTGACATGGTTGGTTACACCATTTTCCTTCAACGCCTCTCCTGCATCATACAGTTGAATGGGACAACCTTCATCTGGTTCCATTCCTATCTTTCCCATCTTAGCCAGATAATTACCTGCAATAGCTTCTTTCTCACTCCCACACCATTATCTCTGGAGGGCACTCACCCCCTCACAACAACCCCTACCAAGGATCCCTGGTCCCCTCTTATTTCTTATCTACATGCTGCTCCTCAGCAATGTCACCCAAAAACACAATGTCAGGTTCCACATTTACATGGATGATACACAGCTCTACCTTATTACCACCTCTCTTGAACCCTCCACTGTCTCTAATTCATTACATTACTTCACTGGCATCCAGTACTGGATGAGGTGAAATTTCCTGCAACTAAATGTCAGGAAGGCCAAAGCCATTGTCTTCAGTCCTTGCCACAAACTCCGTTTCCTAGCAACTGATTCCATCCCTCTCCATGGTAACTGTCTGAAGCTGAACCAGAATGTTCACAACTTTGGTGTCATACTTTATCCCAAGGTGAGCTTCTAATCACACCAAGACCTCCTGTATCCACCTCTATAACATTGTCCAATTCCACCATTGCCTCAGTTCATTTGCTGCTGAAACTCTTGTCCATGCCTTTGTTACCTCTAGACTTGACTATTCCAATGCACTCATGATTAGTCTCCCATATTCTAGCATCTATAAATGTGAACTCAACCGTAACTCTCTGATACATAACTTGCACCAAGTCCCGTACACTCATCACGGCTGTGCTTGATGACCAATACTGATTCCTGGTTAAGCAATGCCTTAACTTAAAAATTTCCATCCTTGTTTTCAAATATCTCCATGCTCTCATCACTCCCTACCTCTCTAACCTTTTCTAGCTCTACAACGCTCTGAGATATCTGTGCTCTTCCAATTCTGGCCTCTCACACATCCCTGATTTTAATCCCTCCAACATTGGTGGCCATATTTTCTGCTGCCTGGGCTCTAAGCTCTAGAATTCACTCTACATCTCTCTACCTCTGCCCTCCCTTCACTGAGACACTAAAAACTAGCTCTTTGGCCAAACTTTTGGTCATCTGTCCTGATATCTCCTTATATGGCTTGGTATCATATTTTTCTCCATAACACTCCTGTGAGACATTTTACTATGTCAAAGGTACTATCTAAATGCAAGTTTTTGTTGTTACATGAAAGCTGAAGTTTGCAAGCTCCTCAGTACCTGTTACAAACATTTCAAATTCCTGCATTATACATTAGTTCCATTCCGCATTTTCCTCCATTATTTCCTTTTCTACTTCCTGCTCAGTTCTGTTTCTATCTTAATGTGGTACTATGAGGTGAGATCAATGGGCAGAATTTTCCATGCCCACTGGTGTTGGGCGTGTTCCGCAACATGAGTGGGCAATATGGTGAGAAGGCCAAAGATTGGTTTCACAACGTCTATTGAACCAGTTTGCAATTGTCTACTCAGCCCGTCGATGGTGAGCTGCATTTCCCATCCTTGGAAGATGGGAACCTTATTATAATACATCTGCATATCATTATAAGGCCACCCCCACCAGGATAATCCCCCCCATGCTGGATCGTCTGCCCACAATGACCTGTTTCACAACAGCATATATAAGGCTTGCACTTTGAGGGGAACTTGGAGGTGAGTGCACAGAAACGCTGCGCAGCACTCGTGAAGGTCGCCTCTTGGACATCAAGGTTGAGGGGACTTGGGGGGGGGGATGAGCAAGGGCTGCACTGTGGTTGACGGTAGTGCACAAGCACATGCGGGGTTGCAGGGAGGGAAATGGCCAAGCATTAGGGAAACCTTGAATAAAGGGACCATTCCTCTGCAGCTGAGACAGTTCAGAAGCAGCCACATTGACATGCGTGGAGTGGGGCCTCTAGCTTATTTGCCCACCCAAAAGAATGGAAGTGCCACCAAGTGCTTCAGAGCTTTTCACCCCTTGGGCACAGACTGTGAACCAATAAGCATTTTAGTGGACTGCAAAACAGTTGGACACCTGGGCATGTTGTACAATCTCCTTGCTAAAGCTGGCCACAGAGCAGTCACTGGTGCAAGTGCTCACAGTTCCTTGCAAAGTCACCATGCCAGTTTGGACCAGTCTCCCCCATGGTTCAAGCTAACAGTGCAGCCTTGCCATGCAGGTTAGGAGGATGCCTACACCTGAGCTGAGAGCACAGTATGCAGTCCAGTGGGCAAAACTGCTGCCAATTGGTCAAGTGGAGCGGGGCGGAGGAGGGAGGGATTTTGGGCAGCCATGCAGCATAATAAACTCTGGCCATCCGAATGGTGGCCAGCACTCTCTGCGATGCGCTAAGCCGCCCTCAGGCTTAACCAAGAGAGGTTCTTAGAACACCCAAGCTAACCCACACATATCTCTCTTTCATCCAGCAGGAGGAGTACATCAGAAGCATGGAGCCTGGTGAACTAGCTGTATGACTCGAGGAGTACAGAGAGTGGAGCTGAAGGAGAGTGATGGAGGTGCCCGGCTCAGCAGAGGGGGCGACTGGGGTTTCCATATATGTCACTGAAGAGCCAAAGAGAGCCGTTGCTAGTCGGTGCCTAGCTAGAACCAGCATCAATAGATGCTGCCTTTCACTCCTGCAGAAGACCGAGAACCACTGTTGCCAAAGACTGTGCATATCTCAGGGAGTGGTTGGTCACATCTGCCAGCTGCCACAGGGATTGAGCCACAGAGGCATGGAGGGCATCCACTGCCCATGGCCGCGAAAGTGACTGCGCCACTCAATTTTCACGCTAGTGGCTCCTTTCAGGGCTCCACAGGTGACCTCTGTGGGATATCACAAGCCTCCACCCACAAATGCATCCATGAGGTCATGGATGCCAACTTCGCGAGGGCACACAACCTTGTGCATTTCACCCAGGATGCAAGAGCGATTGGATTTGCCCACAGGCGCAGGGTGAGATCAACTGCACTCATGTGGCACTCAAAGCTCCATCACAACAAGGGGTCAATGATGGCATCCGCAAGGGCTGCCATTCGCTGAATGTGCAGCTGATGTGCGAGCACCATAAACACATCCTGCAGGTTTGCGCAGGGTTTCCAGGGAGAATCCATGACTCCTACATTCTCAGTCGGTCACAGATCCCTCACGTCTCCTAGGGTTCACAGAGCTGCAGGGTTGGCTCCTCAGGGACAAGGGCTACCAGCAGCGGATGTGGCTGATGATGCCTGTGCAGTGGCGTCAGGCTGTAACAGAGCCAAGATTTAACAAAGTTCATGCTGCAGCTCGCAACTTGGTGGAGCAAACCATCGGGATGCTGAAAATGAGGTTCCGGTGCCTGGACCAGTCTGGTGGAGCCCTGCAAAACAGTCCATAGAGGGTATCACGTATCGTTGTCACCTACTGCACCCTCTACAACCTGGTGCCGCAATGGGGAGAGGAGCTGACTGCGGGTCTCCTCTGAGGGTGAGGAGATCCTCAAAGGCAACCATGACGGCGATGAGACCCTTGCATTGGCCAGACGAGGCAGGCATGCTCAGGAGGCCCTCAATGCTGCTAGACTTGTGGAGGATGATGATGTCATGCAGTGAAGAGACACCATAGAGCCTAACATTTCATCTGTGAACATCTGACTCCAGTCTGGCTAATGGCAACGCACATACCCTTTGTGATAATGTCTCCATGACAGTAGCACAGTGGATGCTCTAAGTTGCTTAATTGCAGGAGGATGCAATGAGAACACTCCATAAATCTTCACATAGCCTCTGAGAATGTCTGACTCCTGTCTGGCTGAGGGCAGCTCGTTTGCGCTCTGTGATCAGGGTCATATCATGGAGACACAGCTGGGAACCTTTAAAAGTATCTGATCCTTTGTCCGTCTTCAGCACCTGAGTCCTTCAGGAGCTCAGCAGAACTGGTCACAGATGGGACGAGATGGGGCCAGCCCCACCTTAAAGGTTCTGAGAGTACATAGAGAGAATGATGGAACTCTGTGACGCCTGCGCATAAATTCTGGCAGCATTGACAAGCATCATCAAGGTGCAAACATCACTAATGTGTCCAGGGAGTGTGAGGCTGGACCATCAATTTGGTCTGAAGGCTGCACATGGAAGAGGCCCTAGCCTGAGACACTTGCCTTTATCTTGTGCAGAAAGGTTTCACATTTGAGTGACACGAACACTGCTCATCAGAACAAGGAGCCATAGGCAGGGAGACATTGTTGAGAGTTTATTTACAATAGTGAAGATTATGTACAAGTGAGTAACACCCGTGCCCAGGCTGTGCAACTATAGCTTCTTACCTTTCCTAACCCTGCCACTACGTCTTGGTGGTCCCTGGACATCCACAGCGGAGGTGAAGGCAGCCTGCTGCCTGCTATGCCCAGTCTGTGATGACCTTAGCGGGTGTCTTCTGGAGGGCCACGACATGCTTTTGAGGTCCTAATGTATGGCAGTGGCACCCGCCTTGACCGGTGAAGCTGGAACTGCTGGGGTCACAGGAAGAGGGGATTTGGATGGGCTGGACACTCCCAGAGTCACCTGGGACGGCGGCCCCGGGGTGTGCACCAGCTGATTCTCCTCCTATGGGTGCCCAAGGGCACCTGGCTGACTCCTTGAGGAGAAGGGGAAACTGGAATGAGATCAAGCTGCCCTCACCTGAGGCCCACTATGGCATTGGCGATGGAGTTCAGCCCATGCAACAGTGCAGGAGCAACGTCCTGGACCAAGGTCTCCATAGCAGCTGCCATCCTAACCTGTGTTGACCTCGGTGCATTGGCACATTGGCATGCCTGTTCTATCACCTCAGCCTGAAGGCAGACAGACTCCTCCATCGTGCCTTGCAATTTGAGGAGTGCAGCGGACATCCCTTCCTGATTTTCCAGAGCTTGCCTTTGCAGCTCCAGCAATTGAGACATGACTGCGTCCAGAGGCTCATCATCTGACTAGGACTCAGCAAATTTCTGGTCTCCAGCAGTCCTCCAAGTGCCGGACACATGGGAAGTCCCTGCTGCCACCTGCTATGGATCAGAAAGTGTGATGTGCTCACCAGATTGTGAAGGCTACTCTAAAGCTAGGTCCCACTGAGGTGTATGTCTCAGCACCGCTGGAGGGTGTGGGTGAGCGCTGTGATGGGTCTTCAAGGAAGGTGCCTTCAAATTGCACGTCAGTGGTTTCTTTGGGGCTGGATTGGAGGCCCTAGGTCGTGGACTCCATTGGCCATTTCCCAGATGTGCCTGTGAAAGCAAGGAGAGATAATTAGTGCATGGCAGTGGCCTGGTAAACAGGATACATCACTCACAGCATTGTTGTCTGATGGATGCTGCACGGCTGGATATTCACTTGGTAGAGCACTGCCAACCCCACTGTCAACACAGGAATGGTTCAGATCCTCACCGGCCAGCTGGATGCTTCTGTTTTCAAAGTCCATGAGGATGCTGATTTCAGGCATTCCTCCACCAGTCTGCGACCTCTTCCCCTTGTTGTGTGCCAGCTTGTCCTGCATGAATAGAGATGGGGAGAGTGTAAGCAGGATGCCTGCCAGGCCAGATGATCAGTATGCCTGGCATGTTTGGGTGATTAGTCCCATGGACAATGAAGGTGTGTGTGAGAGACTGAATGGTGATGTCCCTTGAACTAGCAGTGAGTGAGATGCCTGTGGATGTGTGATGGGTTTGAGAGTGAGAGAGTGTGAGAGTTGAGAGTAATGAGAAGAGTGACATACCCTGGCGGAACAGAGATCATCATTCATCCCCTTGTGGCACTGGGCGGCTGTCCTCTTCTGCAGGGCGTTGAAACTAACCACTGCCTCCCAAGCCAGGTTGGTAATGTTGATGCACATCCTGAGGACAGAGTGGGGGTAGAGGACATCGCGGTGGGCCTCCACTGCGTCCAAAAGGCGCTCGAGGAACGCATCACTAAACCAGGGAGCTACAGTCTTTTTGCCTTTCGAGGCCATGTCTTTTGTGCAACAGTCCTGGCTGGAAGCACTGAGAGGTGTGTAGACAGCTGCACTTTAAATATGGTGCCCAATGTGATGAAGCGGCGAGGTGATGGGGTGGTGAGTGAATGAGAACCCACTCACCATCAGAACAGCGTGTTTCCCAGGAATACATAATTAATGCAGCGGGATTGGGACGATACAGTGTGAAAAGCCGCCGTTGCAGCTGACGGCTAAAACGTTTTTCCTGCCCACTACTGCACTTAGTACAAATTTGGGATGATTCTGCTCAATGCCACTTTATTGAGTGGAAGATTATTTTATATATTTTAAGAAGAGAAGTCCACAGTATCTGTGCAGCATTTTGCAAGTTTTGACGTATAGAACATATTGTGGCTTGTGTATTAAATTGGCTTTCAGATTACATTAAAAAAGGCAGCATTTATAGCCGTATATGGGTATTGCTACCACAGCCTAATAGCTTTTAGCAAATACTTGTCCTCTTCCTCATGTTTTTAGAATAGCTTCATCATTCACATTCATAGGCTGGTAAAGGCACCTCTTTCAAAAATCACACGAGGCTAGCAGCTGCAAATGAAGGTTGATTTCAGAAACAACATGAGAACCAGTAGACTCTAGTTTCTTTGAACAACGTAGTCTATGTTTCATTAACCCTTAACCTCAACGGAAATATGAACATACACGCAAATGGCCCGAACAGTTGACATCTTCAGTGAAGAAAAGAGCAAGGTCAAGATGATACAGCAGAATGATTAACAAATGTAATTTAACCAGGTTGGATAGACTTGGGTTGTTTTCATTGGATCAGAGAAGACTGAGGGGCGACCTGATTGCGGTGCACAAGATTATGAGGGGCATGGACAGGGTGGATAGGGAGCAGCTGTTCCCCTTAGTTGAAGGGTCAGTCATAAGGGGACATAAGCTCAAGGTGAGGGGCAGGAGGTTTAGGGGGGACGTGAGGAAAACTTTTTTACCCAGAGGGTGGTGACGGTCTGGAATGTGCTGCCTGGCAGGGTGCTGGAGGCGGGTTGCCTCACATCCTTTAAAAAGTACCTGGATGAGCACTTGGCACATCATAACATTCAAGGCTATGGGCCAAGTGCTGGTAAATGGGGTTAGGTAGGTAGGACAGGTGTTTCTCACATGTTGGTGCAGACTTGATGGGCCAAAGGGCCTCTTCTACACTGTGTGATTCTGTGAGAATATCATCTGGAACCACAACAGTTGGCTGGATGTAATATAATCAGACACAGACATTGTGGCCATTCTGAGAAGTGAATGCAGCATGTGTCAGGATGTTAACCAAAGTCTTCACTTCCCCTCAACAGCAAAAGGTGGGTTCCTTAGAGGTTAGAGCCTGGTCAGCAATCTCAGAGAGTTGCAATGGACCAAGAGACAAAGTAATGAACAATAATGGACTTTAA
Source organism: Carcharodon carcharias (assembly GCF_017639515.1). Classification (NCBI taxonomy): domain Eukaryota; kingdom Metazoa; phylum Chordata; class Chondrichthyes; order Lamniformes; family Lamnidae; genus Carcharodon; species Carcharodon carcharias. Next base: position 102,568,872 of record NC_054474.1, read on the forward strand.
CATTGCACAAGGGGTTCAGTTCTCCAGACCATCTTTCCTATTCTCAATTTCCTGGTACAGTTCTGGTGATGCCAGATTATTACTTGGAATTACATCAATCATTACATAACACAATTAAGATTAATGCACAGCCTGCTGTTGTGACAGTATGAATTATTTACATTCCATGTACACTTACAATAAAGATAGCATAATTCTCAGCCAGTTTACTCTTTTGCCCTTGCTTTGCTATAAATCAAAAAGGATCCATACAATATTCTAGGAATTGTTCAAAAGCCTAGAAATGTCCTTTTGACCTTTAACTGAAACAATTTTTGAGCCTCAATTTAGTTTGTACTGGGTGTGTTCCCATGGTCTAATGCTAGCCCTGATTTTGCACGAATTGAAAATCCCATCAGGGTCACTGGTAGGGGACATGTGGTGTGTCACATTCGTATAAGGGGTGCTATTCTGACACAGATGGTAAGATACACTGTTGGATAGAATAATGGGAGCCTACCTCTGCATCTGCTCCATTTTGAACCTGGCCTAGGGGTGCCTGAAATGGGAGCGGGTTCTATTTTCTCAAACTAACATTTACCATCAAGACAAACACTGAAGAAGCTTAACTACTTTCTGATGCCATGAGGATACTACAACATTCAAGAATTGATGCTATAAAGAGAGTAATATATCAATGAAGAATCACAAAACATCAAAAGATTATCACAAGAAAGTGGCATAACAGACACAGCCTGTAAAGTATCTGAAATAATTAAAGAAATCATCTTTATCCTTGCTTAATTACCTAATTTACTTACAAGCATTTATTAAAATGAATTGACATTTTAATATTCCATAGGTAGTTTGCGTAACACAGCTTACGGAGAAAATAATGAACCAAACTCTTAACAATCTGCTCTCCACAATTATAGCTAAGGCTCCCAAAGTAACATCAATCTAGAACAGACTAATTAAGTTTGGTTTGATAACCGTTTATTCTCCTATTGCCTCTGAGCCAATCTTATATTAGAGAAAGTTACTTTACTCAAATCAAATAAACTGACTAAGCATTATATTTAGAAGAAACTTTAGCCATCAGTCAATTAATCCATCATTTTCTCTAGACAGCTATGTGTAAATGGCAGATCATATTATCAACCTTTTAGGTACCAAGTGATTAAATTATGCCTGAAAATTTATTGACAGCTTCACTAATTCTTTTATTATGAGTAAATATAGAATTTTCTCCATGTCAGAGTAGGAGAACAAATGTAATAATGATAGATGAAGTTATTATGCTTCCCTTCATATTGGACACATAGATATAGACATTTCTAGGGGTGAAATATTCAGCATAATCTTATAGATATCATTCTCTATTGTTACTTACTACTTTGGACTAAACATGTAGGACATCTCTAAATAGAGAATGAATCAGTGACACAGTTGGTAAATGGAATGGTTTATTGTGGAGTTGAGTGAGCTGATCTCACCCGTGACACTAATTAGGGTACTACTACTGACCTCAACTTCCATTAGCTCAGGAAGAAGACCAATCAGCTCTCTCTAGATCACTATCCGGTGTATCCTGCTGGGAAGTGTGCACACTTGGGAATCAGGAGAGGGCAGGACAGAGCTCAACTGTAATACCCCCTAAAATACAACAGAGTGACATGTGATAAACGTAGAATGAGATAAGGGAGAGGGTGCTACCACCCATAACCCTGTACCCTAGTGTGAGTCAATGTTTTTAGGAGAAAGAGCAAGTCAAAACAGGAAGAACAAATAAGATAAAATCTCTGAAGAAGGGTCAAACAGACTCAAAACGTTAACTCTGTTTCTCTCTCCACAGATGCTGTCAAACCTGCTGAGTTTTTCCAGCATTTTCTGTTTTTATTGTATAAGAAAAAATAAGAAATGAATCAGCAATAGTGATGGTATTCAACCTGCATTTGACACTCCATCATGAGTATGGTGACACGTCTTAAGTACATGGTACTATAGAGGCTTTTTCAACAGTACCTCCAAAACACACGAACTCCACTACCTAAAAGGACAAAGGCAGCAAGTGCATAAGAACACGACCTGCTCCAACACTCCTCCAAGTCACATACCATCCCGATTTGGACATCTATCACCATTCCTTCATTATCTTGGTTGAAATCCTGGAAATCCCATGTAGCAACACTGTGGAAATACCTTCACTATACATACTTCAAGAAGATGGCTCACCATGGCAACAGGAGATGGTCAAGAAACATTGGCCTTACCAGTGACAACCATAACCTCAGAATTAATTTTAAAAATGCATGCCTGGCATTTGTGACGGCTCTGAGTACCTCCAAACTGACCTGAGGTTGATAAGTAAAAAATATTTCTGTCCCTTCAATATAAAGCTAATAAGATAATGCATTCTGCATACCACTGTATTAACATTTACCATACCAGTAGTGGGAGTGCAGAGGAGATTTACCAGGATGTTGCCTGGGCTGGAGAGTTTTAGTTATGAGGAGAGATTGGATAGACTGGGGTTATTTTCCCTGGAGCAGAGGGGATTGAGAGGGGACATGATTGAGGTGTATAAAATTATGAGGTGCATAGGTAGGGTAGACAGGAAGTAACTTTTCCCCTTGGTGGAGGGATCAATAACCAGGGGGCATAGATTTAAGGTAAGGGGCAGGAGGTTTAGAGGGGATGTGAGGAAGAATTTTTTTCACCCAGAGGGTGGTAGGAATCTAGAACTCACAGCCTGAAAGGGTGGTAGAGGCAGAAACCCTCATAATATTTAAGAAGTATTTGGATGCGCACTTGTGATGCCATAGCATACAAGGCTAAGGGCCTAGTGCTGGAAAATGGAATTAGGATAGTTAGGTACTTGTTTGACCAGTGCAGACTCAATGGGCGAAAGGGCCTTTTTCTGTGCTGTCGACCTCTATGACTCAGTAACAAACTACGTCCACATGGTTCCAATTTTGAAATGCACCAATTGGCTCACCAAGTGCAGCGCTAACAATGATGTCCTCAATCTTGATCTTATAGTATAGCATTGTATATTACATTGTATCGAACTGGCAGCACAGAAACAATCATAGAAACATAGAAAACAGAAGGTCATCATTCAGCCCTTCAAGCCTGCTCCGCCATTCAACATGATCATGGCTGATCCTCTATGTCAACGCCATACTCCCGCTCTCTCTCCATACCCCTTGACACCTTTAGAGTCTAGAAATCTTTCTATTTCGTTCTTAAATATATTCAGTGATTGGCCTCCACAACCCTTTGTGGTAGAGAATTCCACAGGTTACTACCCTCTGAATGAAGAAGTTTCTCCTCATCTCAGTAGTAGGTGGCCTACCCCATATCCTGAGATTGTGAATCCTAGTTCTAGATCCCCCAGCCAGAGGAAACATCATTACTGCATCCAGTCCGTCCAGCCCTATCAGAACTTATACATTTCAATGGGGTCCCCTCTTATTCATCTAAACTCCAGTGAATACAGGCCGAGTTGGCATAATCTCTCCTCATACAACAATCCTGCCATCCCAGGAATCAGTCTGGTGAACATTCGCTGCACTCCCTCGATGGCAAGTATATCCTTTCTTAGGTAAGGAGACCAAAACTGCACACAATACTCCAGGTGTGGTCTCACCAAGGCCCTGTATAGCTTCAGTAAGACATCCTTGCTCCTGTACCTAAGTCCACTTGCAGTGAAGGCCAACATACAATTTGCCTTCTTACCTGTTTGCTGCAGCTGCATGCTTGCTTTCAGTGACTGGTGTACAAGGACACTCAGGTCCCTTTGAACATCAACATTTCCCTATTTATCACCATTTAAAAAATACTCTGCCATTCTGTTTTTCCTACCAAAGTGGATAACTTCATACTTATCCATGTTATACTGCATCTTCCATGTATTTGACCACTCACTCAACTTGTCTAAATCACCCTGAAGCCTCTTAACATCCTCCTCACCACTCACATTCCCACCAAGTTTTGTGTCGTCAGCAAACTTGGAAATATTAGTATTTATTAGTATAAATATTAGTCCATTCAGTGCTTATTAGATTCTTACCACTCTAATTCTCTCTTCTCGTCCTGACATTGTATTCCTGTCTCCTTCAGGTATGCATAAAGCCTCTCCATAAATGTTCCATCTGTTTCAACCATTCTGTGTGGCAATACCTAAACCAATCTCATCAAGTTTTGTGTTATAAACAATTATGTTATTTTTCTTTGGATAAATTCTAGACTCCAGTTTTCTTCCTTTTGCCCTCTCAGACTCATGCTTTGGATTGTCAATTCTATCTCTTGCCCTCTCCCCATCTTCTTGTATAACAGGCCTTGATGGCAATTCATAACAAGAGTGATATCAATTCGGTTGATGCCTGATTCGACAAACCACTATTGATCAAAAATATATAGAACAGAAAAATATAAGTACAGTAAGAGGATGGTGTTCATGATAATCTGGTAAATGGCTGCACCGCATGACATGTTTCAAGTGTTAGCTTGGTTCAGTTTGCAACACTGTTTCCTCTGTAGAGGGTTAAAGTCCTACTGACTGAATGCATACTCAGCCAGCCAATTTAAATCCATGGACACTTGTGACCTTCCACTACTTTGCATTTGTAGTTATTCTTCACAGGTGACCATGGACTTAGGGATCTGGAGGTTTGCTGTGTCGCTTCAAAGCAGAACAACTTTGTAACCGTGGCACTTTTGCATTACAGTAAAAGTTTTTTCTTCCATTACCAGTTTCCTTTGCTGAGAATACCAACACTGCCTCTAAAAAGGGAGACATAGCCAAAACTGTCTCATTATTAAGTGCCCAATGTTCATGCATTTGGACTGCTAGTCCAGCTTAATATTTTGCAATTTTTCACAAAAAATGTTGACTAATGCTTCAGATCCATCAAAGACTAAACATTGGTGCTGTGCCTCAAACCATTTAGGTACCTCTACATCACAGCACCTCACCTACATTTCTTTTCATTCTTGGGATGTAAGCATTGCTAGTAAGGTCAGCATTTATTGCCCATCTTTAATTTTCCTTGAAAAGGTGATGGTGAGCCACCTTCTTGAACCACTACAGTCTGTGGTGTAGGTGCACCCACAGAGCTGGTAGGGAGAGGAGGCCAAGATCTTGACCTGCCAACAGTGAAGAAATGGTGATATAGTTACAAATCAGGATGGTGTGCGACTTGGAGAGCAATTTGCAGGTGGTGGCGTTTCTATTTGAATGCTGCCCTTGTCCTTCTAGATGCTAGAGGGTTTGAATGGTGCTGTTGAAGAAGCCTTGTTGAGTTCCTGCAGTGCATCTTGGGAATGGTACACATTGCTGCCACTGTACGGCAGTGGTGGAGGGAGTGAATGTTTAAGGCGAAAAATGGGGTGCCCATCAAGGTAGTTGCTTTGTCCTGAATGGTGTCAAACATCTTGATTGTTGGTGGAGCTACATTCATCCAGGAAAGCAATATTCACCACAGAATTCCTAGCATCTAACCTGGTCTTAGAGCCACGGTAATTATATGGCTGATTCAGTTAAGTTTCTGGTCAATGGTATCCTCCAGGATGTTGATGGTAGGGGATACAGCAGTAGTAATGCTGTTGAACATCATGGGCAGGATTTTATGTCCCTCAATCGGGCATAAAATCACACACAATGACATCAGGCAAGCGTCCCAACATCATCATTCACTCCTGCGATCTATCAGTCTGCAGACACACGCGAGAGTCAGCAGCGCACCTGCCGACACTTAAGAGGCCCATTAAGACCCTGAAGCAGGTAATTAATTTGTATTTTTCGCTGCTCATCCAACCATTTGGTTGGCAGGCAGGCAATTCGGCCAGGGGACCTTTGGATTTTTTATGAAACCTCATCCACGGGCGGAATGAGGTTTCCAGAAGTAATTGAAAAAAGATAAAAAATTTTAAACATCATTTTAAACACGTCCCTCTTCATGTGACTGAGTCACACGTGGGGACATGTTTCTCTCATTTTTAAAATGTTTATTTTTGTGTCCACAATTCTTTGGCTCCTTGAGTCAGCTCTGTGCCCTCAGGGAGCTTTCAGCGTGCGCTCCCCTGTGCTTGAGCAGACTTCTGCGCCCGCACTCCTCCCATTCCCACCCCAGCAGCGCTGAGCCATTACTTGCCTAGCCAGCATGAAATCCCAATCGCGGGCAGCGCACCATTTCATGGCTGCTCCCGTCCCGTGTCAGCCCGATGACCGGAAAATCCTGCCCCACGGGGAGATGGTTAGATTCTTTCCTGTTGGCGATGGTTATTGCCTGGTGCTTGTGTGGCATGAATGTTTTCTGCCATTTATCAACCCAAGCCCAAATACCATCCAGCTGCATATGAACATGGACTGCGTTAGGCTTCACCTCGACAAGAATTTTCTTACTCTGGGATTTAGTATGGAGTCCAAATCCCAACAATTGCTTCATTATCTGGCAGTTATGAATGGGACTGGACACTGCGCAATTATCAGCAAACATCCCACTCTTGACCTTATGATCGATGACTGATGAAGCAGCTGAATGGCCTCAGATACTACCCTGACTTAAATTTTGCTTGGACTCCTTGATATCATACATGGTTAAATGCTGCCTTGATTCAAGGGTAATCACTTTTACCTCACCTCTAGAAATCAGCTCTTTTTTCCACATTTGGACTAAGCCTGTTGTTATGACCACAGCCTTTTTTGTATTCTAATAACGAGAAGATGACATACCAATCTCAATAGAGGTCCAGTAGCGCTTTTGGGTTTTTAAAATTAAAAGTTTTATTAACAAAAAAAAACTTAAACGCACAAGGTTACAGTTACACAATTAAGGTTCGTCTAAGAAAACATTCCCCCAAAATTCTCTATTTGGTCAAACCTACAAGTAAGCACTTTCCAGGCAACGCTCCCTTATAGATATTTAAATATGGAATTTAGTAATATCACACAAGGCAGGCTGCTGTAGCTTCAATAAACATGTACCGCATGACCTGTACCCTCTTCCATTTTGCTATGGAATTCACTTCAGAATAAAACTGCTTGCTGCAGCCCAAGGCTCCTCAACAGCTCAAACAGCTCCAGCTATCTCCAGCCATCTCCAGCTTAACGGCGTGACAGCTATCCAGCTCTATATCTGTTCTGTTGGAGGGTCAAAACATCAACGGTGCTCTTCTCCGCCGCTGCTGCCAGACCTGCTGAGTTTTTCCAGGTATTTCTGTTTCTGTTTTTGTTTTGGATTTCCAACATCCGTAGTTTTTTGCTTTTTTTCAGCTCTATAGATATCTTTAGCTCTCTTGACCTCAACAGCTATCCACAGTAACTCTAGTATATTTTTCCCTTTCATCTCAGTCCCATTGTTCTCACACCCCTTTGAAGCTCAAGCCCTTCCAAATATGAGATCTTTCATGTTTCCATCTTGTCTTTGCTTTTGGGTCAATAAAATATATCCCCACTACTAGTCACCTATGGACTCCTGCAAGATGCAAACATTTTCCTTGTTACCTCTGCCTCTCCTTTGAAATTAAACAGCCTCGCAACTTATCTAAAAATGCAGATGTTAGATCTAACCTATTTACTTGCACCTCAAACTTAATACTCTGAACCTTTTCATGTTTCCAAACACCCAGACAGCCTGACTCCTATCAACCTCTTGCCCAGCTTAATTAAATCTCTCACACACACACACACACACACACACATATACACCACCTCCCCCTCCCTCCAGTGGAAATTGGCTGAATTGGACTTGTCCTGCTTTGTCCGTGGCCAGGGCATGCCTGAGTAATTTTCCACATTGATGAGTAGATGCCAGTGTTGTATCTGTACTGGAATAGCTTGGCTAGGGGCAAAACTAGTTCTGGAACAGAAGCCTTTAACAGTACAGCCAGAACATTTTCAGGGCCCATATCCTTTGCAGTATCAAGTGTGCTCAGCTGTTTCTTGATATTATGTGGAGTTAATAGAAATGGCTGAAAACTAGCAGCTGTGATGCTGGGGACTTAGGAGGGAGGTGAGAAGGATCACCCACTCAGTGCTTCTGGCTGAAGATGATTGCAAGCACTTCAGTCTTATATTTTGCACTGATGTGTTAGGCTCTCCCATCATCGAGGATGAGGATGTTCATGGACACTCTTCCTCTCATTGGTTGTTTAACTGTCCACTATCATTCATGGCTGGATGTGGTAGGACTGCAGAGTTTTTATTTCATCTGTTGGTTGTGGCATGCTGCTTCTACTGTTTAGTATGCAAGCAGTCACCAGATTGGCACCTCATTTTTAGGTACGTCTGGTGTTGCTCCTGGCTTAATGGTACAGTGAGGATGAGGATACACATTGTGGTAGTGTACAACACTGCTGTTAAGGCCCACAACTCCTCAGCTGCCAAATCTGACCTGAATCTATCTCACTTAGCAGAGAGGAAGTGCCACAAAACTCAAGACCCTCCTTGAAACCCATCCCTTTAATCCAGCTTTTGGTCTCATCTTCTTCAGCTCGTCATTCACTTCTTTCCTTAACTTTCTGTTAAGTGCCTTTGGATGCTCAGTAAAAGTTCTTGTTGACAACCTGGCTCCAGACTGAGGGGGACAAAATTTGAGGGAGCTGCACTCCACTTTTGGTGCCAGCGAGCACTGATCCGATTTAAAGCTGCATTGCACTCCAGGGAGTCCTCACTGGACCTAGATAACAGGTTTTGCTCTTTTTAGACAAAAAAAGTTTTTCACCTGGGGCAGTACAATGCAGCCTCAGTAATTGCAACTTTTTTGCCCTGTTTAGTTGCACACATTAGATTTTTTTTTAAATCAAGCATATCTTTTTTCTGTGAGTTGCACCAGGACCATGACATCATTGTTAAAGGCCTTCAGTAATTATTTGGTTATGTAGCTCCTCAGAAAGATGCAATATGAATATTAATGTTTCCCAAAGAAGTAATCTCATATTGACTATCATCAACTCTCTTAAGACAGAATTGATCAACTTTCTTAATAATACAATAATCATAAACTCTGTGCTGGCATTTTAAGTGCTTTCATTTTTATTGCACTGAATATGATGCAACAAAAACAAGTTGAATTCTCACTTTTGCCACTGTGTGGAAAACGGGTAACAGTGGATCAGTCACCTGATCTACACCCCACCCTTTCCTGAACATTGTAACTTTTACTGCAATGTAGTTTCACAGGCACTAGCAGCTTTCTGGTTCTTTGTCTGAGTCTTCATGTTTTTTCATTAAGATCAGCTGCAGTGCCAGATTGTTTCATAGTTTGCCATTGTGAGATTTGAACTCTTGATCTTGGGGTAACAAACCCAATACCATAACCACTTGGCTATTGTGGTAGAAAGCTATTTCACAACAACATCAGATAGCTTACCCACTGACTCCCCAAAGCCTCTCGGCCACCTATGAGGTACAAGTCAGGTTTGTGATGGAATAATTTCCACTTGCCAGGATATGTCCAGTTCCAAAGACACTCAAGAAGGTCAACGCCATCTAGGCCAAAGCAGTCCACTTGATCGGCATCTCATCCGCCACCTTAAATATTCATTCCCTTCACCACAATGGGTGCAGTGTATACCATCTACAGGGTGAGCTGCAGCAACTCAACAAGACTTCTTTGACAACACCTCCAAAACTGTGACCTCCACCACAGAGAAAGACAGGGGCACCATCACCTCCAATTTCCCCTCCAAGTCACACACCATCCTGATTTGGAAATATACTGTCGTTTCCTCAATGGCACAGGGTTGAAATTCATGAACTTTCTACCTACCTAACAGCAGTCTGGGTGTGCATTCACTACACAACTGCAGTGATTCAAGGAGGCAGTTCACCATCTCCTCCTCAAGGGCATTTAGGAATGGGCAATGAATGCCAACCTTGTTGGAAAGTCTGCATCCTGGAAATGAAAAAAAATGAGTACTCGTGGTCACCCAAAGTCTATACACAGCCATATTTCAACAGGAATTACTGGACAGGAGTCACGACCAGGAACCATGGTTGTTTCTTTGTCTCTCTGAATCAGTGGTGCTGAGTGCAAATCCAATTCTATTACCTGACTGATATCAAATAACTCATAACTGACCAGGCAGCTAAGCTGGGTCATTCTGTTCTGAATTATTCAATAGATTATTGGGTGTACTGCACAGAGAACAGTAAACTTGGATTAAAATAGGGCAAGGATAGAAATACTGACAGATATTTGATATACAGACAGCTCATGTCGGAATCCTCAAACATAATTATCGCACTGTCCAGTTTAAGTACCTGCATGATAATTTGCAAATCTCTTATCTGTATGGACTAAGCCTGACAGGTGAACACAAATGAAAACATGAATTTCACTGAATCGCAAACTGAAAAGGGAAATGCAGACAACAATGTTAGTTTAGCAGCACCCAAGACTGAATTCTGATGTAAGTCCAATTTATTATGACATTTTACCAAAGATAACAAAATATTATCTACAGTTTATATTTCTATCCAACCACTTTTCATGTAATACTTCTTTTTGTTTGAAAGTGGCATTTTTCCTTCTGTTTTTTAATCTTTCCCAATTAGCAGTCATTGGTTGAAATTTTGGGCATGAAGCGGCTTCCATGGCCTCCAACAAATGCATTTTAAGGCCAACAACTAGACTGACCAATGACTGACTTTCCATCCCACACATCCTGTTCCATGAGTGTTTGCCTTCCTCTCTGGCACCCCATGCTTCCCAACAGCACAGCTGAAAGGGGAATCACCCGTGCAACTGATGTACAATTGAATCTGTTTGTTATAGTTTGCTAAGAGGATGCTTGTGTAATTCATAAGTGGTTGTTAAAAACATAAAATGAGACTATAGGTGACTAATGTGCATTTCAAAGGCAACCACATTATCATTACTTTAAGCTGCCATATCATAATTATCTATCATTCAGTTGGACAGATTCAGCTGTGGCTGTGTCAAAACTTATCCAATCAAATGGGACATTGTGAACACAACAAAACTTATCCTATCAAATGGGACACTGTGAACACATCAAAAATTATCCAATCAAATTGAACAAGTCAGACATCCAATCAAGAGGGTCAATTATCGACATGTCAAATACTGGTATCCAATCATACTATGAAGAAAAATATAACACTAAAATATGCATTTTTAAAAAAATACCAAATTTTACCCCATGACTGCCTTAATTGGCTGGATTAAGTGATCATACAGAAAACAAAAATGACCGCTGTTAAGGAGAATAGTTAGAATGAGTTATATTAATACAAAGGTCAGATAATGCAGGTGCTGGAAATCTGAAATAAAAACAAATTCCCAGCAGGCCAGGCAGCTTCGACAGAGAATGAAACCAGTTCTGACGAAAAGTCACCAACCTGAAACATTAACTCTTGTTAATTTCTCCATGGATGCTGCCTGATCTGCTGAATACTTACAGCAGCTTTGAGTTTATTTTGAAATTGTATTAATTTTTGTTTGGGTCCGTGATGTATGGATCAGTGGAAGTTTTACATGAGAGATGATGGGATAATTTAACTCCCAAAGAGTTGGGTTGAGGTCAGGCAAGATATAAAAATTTCAAAAATCTCAAATCTGACCTCAACTCACCTAAGGGGTTAACAGAGGCAGCACAGTAGGTCAGTAACCAACTCACTTCCAGGAGGAAGGCTGGCTATTTAAATATAATGAGGCTGGGAATTTAACATTTAATCTATCTTACAGATATAACTTTGGTCAACTGCGTTTCCCAGGTCTCAAGAAACCCAACAACTTAAAGAAGGCAAGGAAAGTTTCAGGAGAAAGACAAGTGCCCTTATTTCACTGCTTGTGACCCAAGAAGAGCAGGATTGTTACCTTTAAGCCCTTTGCCCTCTTCATGCCATTGTTAAAATTCCAAATGAGCAAAACTCCCTCCCATTGTTCATTCATCACACCCCTGTCAAATCGCAGGGCCTATGGTCAAGACGTTGGTCTACCTAATATCTGTATCACTCTCCTAGTCTCTTCTCACTATTCCCCATTGTCCTCTCTATCTTTACCACCTCCTCTCCTGACCCCTGATTGCCACTCTCCTCTCCCAATATCTTCAGACCCCTGAATAGTCCCCCAACCCTGGCTTCTTCTCCTGGCTCTGACTGCACTACCCTCTCCCCTCCCAAACCTTCTCTCCCATCCCACAATCGCTTCCCTCTCCCCATCCTCAGTCTCTTCTCCTGATTGCCATCCCTCCCCACGACCCCTAGCTCCCAGCCCTCCATCACACATCCCTACCCCAGTCTTCTTTCCGACCACACCCTTACCCCACCCCCCACCTCTCCTAACCCCTGTTTGCTAGCCCCCAAACCTAGCCTGCTCTCATGAACCCTGGTCATCCCCACCACAGCCTCAAAAACTATGCCACACATAACCATTTAACCCCCTCCCCCACAGTATGCCATAAAAGGTTGTAGCCCAATTTCTAGGCCATAGGTAAAGCTTCAACTGTCCCACAGCAGTGAGCACTGCGATAGCAACTTTACTTGGTATTCAACCTCTCTTCACTGCTTGTAGGCTGTACCTTCCCCTGACAATGGCTAATCATTTTAACCTTAAAATACTATCAAACACCAGTAGTTTTAAGCAGCTACTGATGTACTAGCTGATTAATATTTGCTTAATTGACTAATCCTTGTGTCCCATATTTAGTTAGTAGTCCAGTGCCCAAATTGTGAGCCCATGTAGAAATATATTTAACATAACAGCAGCAATGTTTTGGGGAAAAAAAAGCTGTTGTATTAAGCTGGGAATGTCTAGTTAAAAAAAGCATTGGCTTTGTTTGTCACAACGCAAGATATAGTCATTCTTCATTAGTGAGCTTCAAGAGAAGCTCATCTATTCCATTGTATATACACAGTGATCTTGTGTCTATTTAGTCCCAGAGCAAGCAGCAAATTGAGAACACAGACAATAAAGTCTCAATCACAGTAATGATGTATGATGGGTTGTAATTTCTGTGTGCTAATGGGTTGCAAACAGTATTACAGCGATGATGGGAATATCATTGATTCATTATGCCTGCAATAAAATCAAAATGACTCAACATAGAGATTGCCAACCATTCACGCACCACTCATAAATCTCCATAAGGAAAAAAACCCTCTACGTACAAGGTACAAAACGGCGAGCTGATAAGAGCTTTAAAAGAACTTTCACAATAACTTTCAACCATTTGAGCTAATATAAATATTTTTAAAAATGCTTGGCAACAGCTAACGGTAGTTCTGCTTAGAAAAGAAACAAATCGATTTTCATCTGCTCCAAGCAATCAATTACTCCCTGTCCTCTTTATACTAAAATGCAATAAAAACTAAATTTTGCCATTCTGAAAATAAATGCAAAGGGGGTCTCAAACTGTTATTCGACACCATGGATTATTCATATCATCCCATTCGGATTAGCCATTTCCATTAAGAGTACATTTGCCATGAGCATTTAATGGACATCTAAGAGGGAATTCATTAAAGCGGGAGCTATTATCAGCACTTATGGGCCTCAAACTGCTTTCACATTTACCTTTTAATAGCCCACTATTATAAAAGTGATGTATGGTGCTCATCCTCCATCAGCATTTTTGTAAAGGTCTGTAAGAAAAGATATAATCCTGGGAGCAATCTCTTTCAGCACAAAATTTAATCAAAAAATCTTCGTATATATTTTAAGTGAGGTTGCGCAACCTGTTTTCAACAACCAGCGCTTTAAAAAAATACAAAACCATTAGTCCTCAAACACTCAGTCAGTTTTTGTTTTACATGCACAACATCAATCTATTTTTAAAAGTTCACATGAATTACAATGATTAGGAAAAATGACAGCTGCTGTACAATACATTTGATGCAATTGTTTTCAATTATTGGGGTGAGCAGTTGTATGGTTTTAATCTGACCTACACTATTCACAGTCCTGTAAAGGAGCTGAATGACAGCAGAGCATTCCCTCCACAATTTAATTCAATATAGATTTCCAAATATGCTGTTATACATGCTCATTCTTCTCCTGCTACCATCTAATATAACTCCCATCTTACCTCCATCTATCTAACACTTTCCTTTCACAGCTCACAGAAGTTTGAAATGTAAATCTGTGTATTTCCTGATTTAAAAACAAAAAAACTGCGGATGCTGGAAATCCAAAACAAAAACAGAATTACCTGGAAAAACTCAGCAGGTCTGGCAGCATCGGCGGAGAAGAAAAGAGTTGACGTTTCGAGTCCTCATGACCCTTCGACAGAACTTGAGTGAATCCAAGAAAGGGGTGAAATATAAGCTGGTTTAAGGTGTGTGTGTGTGTGTGTGTGTGTGTGCGCGGGGGGGTTGTTGGGTGGGGGGAGAGAAGTGGAGGGGGTTGGTGTGGTTGTAGGGACAAACAAGCAGTGATAGATAGAAGCAGATCATCAAAAGATGTCACAGACAACAGAACAAAAGAACACATAGGTGTTAAAGTTGGTGATATTATCTAAACGAATGTGCTAATTAAGAATGGATGGTAGGGCACTCAAGGTATAGCTCTAGTGGGGGTGGGGGGAGCATAAAAGATTTAAAAATATTTAAAAGTAATGGAAATAGGTGGGAAAAGAAAAATCTATATAATTTATTGGAAAAAACAAAAGGAAGGGGGAACAAACAGAAACGGGGTGGGGATGGAGGAGGGAGCTCAAGACCTAAAGTTGTTGAATTCAATATTCAGTCCAGAAGGCTGTAAATTGCCTAGTCGGAAGATGAGGTGTTGTTCCTCCAGTTTGCGTTGAGCTTCACTGGAACAATGCAGCAAGCCAAGGACAGACATGTGGGCAAAAGAGCAGGGTGGAATGTTAAAATGGCAAGCGACAGGGAGGTTTGGGTCATTCTTGCGGATAGACCGCAGGTGTTCTGCAAAGCGGTCGCCCAGTTTATGTTTGGTCTCTCCAATGTAGAGGAGACCACATTGGGAGCAACGAATGCAGTAGACTAAGTTGGGGGAAATGCAAGCGAAATGCTGCTTCACTTGAAAGGAGTGTTTGGACCCTTGGGCGGTGAGGAGAGAGGAAGTGAAGGGGCAGGTGTTACATCTTTTGCCTGGGCATGGGGTGGTGCCATAGGTGGGGGTTGAGGAGTAGGGGGTGATGGAGGAGTGGACCAGGGTGTCCCGGAGGGAACGATCCCTAGGGAATGCCAATAGGGGGGGTGAAGGCAAGATGTGTTTGGTGGTGGCATCATGCTGGAGTTGGCGGAAATGGCGGAGGATGATCCTTTGAATGCGGAGGCTGGTGGGGTGATAAGTGAGGACAAGGGGGACCCTATCATGTTTCTGGGAGGGAGGAGAAGGCGTGAGGGCGGATGCGCGGGAGATGGGCCGGACACAGTTGAGGGCCCTGTCAACGACCGTGGGTGGAAAACCTCGGTTAAGGAAGAAGGAGGACATGTCAGAGGAACTGTTTTTGAAGGTAGCATCATCGGAACAGATGCGACGGAGGCGAAGGAACTGAGAGAATGGGATGGAGTCCTTACAGGAAGCGGGGTGTGAGGAGCTGTAGTCGAGGTAGCTGTGGAAGTCGGTAGGTTTGTAATGGATATTGGTGGACAGTCTATCACCAGAGATTGAGACAGCTTTCTGACATGTCCTTCTTCTTCCTTAACCGAGGTTTTCCACCCACGGTCGTTGACAGGGCCCTCAACCATGTCCGGCCCATCTCCCGCGCATCCGCCCTCACGCTTTCTCCTCCCTCCCAGAAACATGATAGGGTCCCCCTTGTCCTCACTTATCACCCCACCAGCCTCTGCATTCAAAGGATCATCCTCCGCCATTTCCGCCAACTCCAGCATGATGCCACCACCAAACACATCTTCCCTTCACCCCCCCTATCGGCATTCCCTAGGGATCGTTCCCTCCGGGACACCCTGGTCCATTCCTCCATCACCCCCTACTCCTCAACCCCCTCCTATGGCACCACCCCATGCCCACGCAAAAGATGTAACACCTGCCCCTTCACTTCCTCTCTCCTCACCGTCCAAGGGCCCAAACACTCCTTTCAAGTGAAGCAGCATTTCACTTGCATTTCCCCCAACTTAGTCTACTGCATTCGTTGCGCCCAATGTGGTCTCCTCTACATTGGAGAGACCAAACGTAAACTGGGCGACCGCGTTGCAGAACATCTGCGGTCTGTCCGCAAGAATGACCCAAACCTCCCTGTCGCTTGCCATTTTAACACTCCACCCTGCTCTTTTGCCCACATGTCTGTCCTTGGCTTGCTGCACTGTTCCAGTGAAGCTCAACGCAAACTGGAGGAACAACACCTCATCTTCCGACTAGGCAATTTACAGCCTTCTGGACTGAATATTGAATTCAACAACTTTAGGTCTTGAGCTCCCTCCCCCATCCCCACCCCCTTTCTGTTTGTTCCCCCTTCCTTTTGTTTTTTCCAATAAATTATATAGATTTTTCTTTTCCCACCTATTTCCATTACTTTTAAATATTTTTAAATCTTTTATGCTCCCCCCACCCCCACTAGAGCTATACCTTGAGTGCCCTACCATCCATTCTTAATTAGCACATTCGTTTAGATAATATCACCAACTTTAACACCTATGTGTTCTTTTGTTCTGTTGTCTGTGACATCTTTTGATGATCTGCTTCTATCTATCACTGCTTGTTTGTCCCTACAACCACACCAACCCCCTCCACTTCTCTCCCCCAACCCAACAACACCCCGCCCCCCCCACCCCCACACACACACACCTTAAACCAGCTTATATTTCACCCCTTTCTTGGATTCACTCAAGTTCTGTCGAAGGGTCATGAGGACTCGAAACGTCAACTCTTTTCTTCTCCGCTGATGCTGCCAGACCTGCTGAGTTTGTCCAGGTAATTCTATTTCCTGATTTACTTCACTTTTTATGTTATCCCCCACCCCAGTTTTAGTGATGTCCTGCGCTATGGGCCTTGTCTCTTCACTTAGGCCACTTAATAACAAAGAAAGCACAAAGCGACAGCATTAACAGATACCAGAAATAAACAAGTTAATAATCGAGTCAAAAGATCTTCTTTACATACTGGATTAGACATTCCTCGAGTTGACTTTTTGACCATCCTTTTTTTTATTAAACCTACAATCTTTTCTTCCTCCAAATCCTTCTATCCCTCTTCTCAGGCACAAGACAACTGTGTATTACTAAAAATCCTACTTGGTCATCTAAAACTCTACTATACCTCAATCTGTCCATTGTAATACAAATGTCTGATAAACATTCATTTCTTTAGCATAATTGGCTGTAAACAGACTCAAGTGGTCTATGAAAAACCAGGAAGCCACTGCCTTTGATTTTTTTTAACTTGCAGCAAATGATTTTTTAAAATCTCATCAGATCAAGGAATATCAGTACGGAAGCATGGACGCTGGAAAGCTGAAATAAAAACAGAAACTGCTGCAAAAACTCAGGAGGTCAGGCAACATCAGTGGAGAGAGAAACAGAGTTAACGCTCCAAGTCAATGATCCTGCATCAGGGCGAAGAATGTCAGTGTTGAAGAACAGAACAGCTTTCTCCCTTTTACACTGAAATGTCAACATAAAAAAATGCACATTTCCATAGCACCATTCATGATCTCAGGACATCCAGGGTACTTTATAATCATGGAAATACTTTGAAATGTAGCCACTGTTGTAATGTAAAAAACATGGCAGCCAATTTGTGCAAAGCAAGGTTGCACAAATAGCAATTTGATTATGGCCAGATAAATCTACACCTGATGTTGATGGAAGGATAAACATTACTAGGACACCAGGGAGAACTCCCCTGCTCTTGTTTAAAATAACACCTTGGGATCAATTACATTTCCCCAGTAGGGCAGATGGGGCCTTGGCTTAACGTCTTATCTAAAAGGTGGCACCTCTGAACAGCGCGGCACTCCCTCAGTATTGCACTGAGGTGTCAGCCTGGATATGGTTGCTTAAATCTCTGGAGTAGGACTTGTTACTGAACCAACACCTGAAATCCTTAGACCCGTGCCATCACTACTAACTGCCTTTTTAAAATACACAGTGTCTCATTTGATAGGATAAACTTAAAGACCCATTAATGCCAGGCTCTATCGCTTTTGTAGGACATCACCCAGAGATGATAATGACATCTAAAAGCTACAAATTAAGGGAATGTATATGGTACTTGTAGTGCTCAATAGTTTAATTATTCTTTGTTTGATTGGTTAGTCTAGTTCACTGATCCTTGGTTGCTTGCTTGATTGCTTAAGCCTGTGGGTAGAGCAGTTAAGTACTGACACCAGACTGGAAATGTTCCAGAAAGGACTTGGGATCTAGCAAAGACCATGTGTGAAACATCCTGTAAGTTCTGCAATAGTTTAAAAGTATTGCACATAAAGATATAGAACTAGAGTTATCAATGCATTGTTCTAGAATTATCTCAGCTGAGAGAATTGAGTCATATAAGATATACAGCCACCCAGCACAAACATAAAAACTAGCAACAAAGATGGCTGAGAAAAGCTTAACTTTACCAGCTCCAGAACCATTTCTTTCTTCATTGGGAGACCATCCAGGTTATGGGAGCAATAAATTTCGGGGTTCAAGACCTACTTGCTCGGTATGGGGATGGACAGTCCAGATTTAGCAGCGATCCGTAAGAAAACAATACTTGAACATTATCTCGGAGCAGAAGGCCATCGAATATTCAAATAGTTCACAGAAGATATATCTATGTTTGATAGGGCAATAAGTGTTCTTGAAAAATACTTTGGGCCAAAGAAAAGTGTGATGATCTAGTAATATGCATTCTTCAGAGTTCCTAAGGAAATGGTGAGTTCATTAAACAATACGTGGCAGCATTGTAGCGCTTGGCTTCTACAATTAATTTGGTATACTAAATCCTGAGCAATTAATTGAGAAAACTTCAATTCCATGAATTAGGTAATGTCTCCTCATGGAGGATGATGATTTAATCTTGGAAAAAGCCATGACCTTGGCCGTCCGAATCAAATCTGCCATGTCAGAGTCAAAGAGGTTACACAGGAATGCACCCTTAGACTCAGGGTTGCAGACACAGCTTTCCCAACCAGTTGAAGTGCAAGGGTTGTGGACAAGGAGACCTCAGCAATAATCATTGCTTGTCCTGTCATGGTCTGATACCTTCAAAACTATACCTACATTGTGGAAATGCTCACTGAGTCACAAAACCATGTCCAGCTCAATGGGAAAAAGTGAAGTTCATGCTTCATGCTTAAAAGTGTAACCATTTGGCAAAGGTGTGCAGGTTGTCGAAGAAGATTACTTCATTGGTTCGACACGTGGAATTCTCTTCCTGAGAGTGAGGTACAGCATGTATATACCATCACAAAAGGTAAAGCACCAGGGCATTTTAAGGAGTGCTTAGAGAAGGACAAACCCTACAAATCCAAACCAGACGGAAAAGGATTTGCCCACAGAAATGTGTACAAGAACCACAAAACGACAAATTCAGAAGAGAGACCATTCCAGTGTGAGGTATGTAAGGCTTTTTTCAGATGCCCTTCTCTCTGCAGAGACATCTGCTGATACACAAGAGTGAACTAACATTCAAATGTGATCTACGTGAAAACCTTTGTGACTCCCTTTGTTCTTAAGAGTGACAAAAGGACACATACTGGAAGTAGAAGATTTGTCCATATTGTGGCCAGAAAGCCGTCAGCAATGGAACATTATGTGTACATTTGATGAATGTCCTACCAGTGTCCCTACTGTGACAAAACTTTCAGCAAGAATGACAGAGTAAAGATGCATATTAGAAAGCACATATGGGAAAAAACCCTACCAGTGCTCAGTATGTAACAAGACTTTCGTTAGAAGAGGGGCCTAGATTAATAAAGGAAGACACCAGATGAACTTATGATAGGACGTAACTTTTGCATGCCACTGACTGTCCTTAAGCCATCAATACCAGTTAACGAGTGCATCAGAGCAAAAGCAGATGAAATTGCAATGTGACAAGGTAAAACAAAAACATAATTTGACAAACAAACAGGTTCAAGGAACCACAATTTGAAGTTGGAGATTGAGTTTGAATCAAACAGCCAAATCGCAACCACAAGCTTACATCATCGATATCACGTGCAAACCAGGTCAAGTGGTTGGATGACAATGCCAAGTGGAATGTGAGACACTTGATAGTGAATAGACCAGGATATTTTGAGGACAGTGATGATGAGGATACATTTCCTGTTCCTATGAGTGATTTCAAGTTGATCATACAGAACCACAATATCAGATTCGTAGATTTAATCACAAATCGAAGCAACTCCCGTTTCACAAGACTATTTCTGTACTTAAAGACAACAGACAAGGTGAACTCTAAGAAATTATTTAATTAAAACAAGGTCTTTGGTTAAAAGGAAAAAACAAGATATACTGTTTAATGGTTTAATTGTTCTGTTTGATTGGTTAATCTGATTCACTGATCTTTGTGATTGTTTGATTGCTTAACTCTCTTGCTCGATCCACAGGCTTAAGAACTGACTCCAGGCTGGGATCCTAGAAAAAACCATGTGTGTTGGAAATCCTGTAAGTTCTGTGATGTTTTAAAGTATTGTAAGTGAATATTTAGAACTAGAGTCATCACTGCATTATTTTGAAATAATTTAGTCATCTAAAATATACAGAAAACATAACAGTACTGATTATCTTACGGGACTAGTAATGTAGTCCAGACATTACACATTCAAGGCCCACCACTTCAGCTAAAAAGAAAATCTAGAAGAAAATGATTGTATTAGTGAAAGCGACAATTTGCTGTCAGATTATCCTTAAAATCCCAAAAGGTTCACCAATGTCCTTTAGGGAAGGAAACCTGCTGTTCTCATCTGGTCTCACCTATATGCAACTCTACCCCATGCAAATGTCACACATCATCACACTTTTCTTTGGCCCAAAGTATTTTTCAAGAACACTTATTGCCCTGTCAAACATAGATATATCTTCTGTGAACTACTTGAATATTCGATGGTCTTCTGCTCCAAGACAATGTTCAAGTAGTCATCAGAACAACCAGAGATGGATAATAAATGCAGCCTTTCCAGTGATGCCCAGTTCCCAAGAATGAATAAACAAAAATGGAAGTGAAATACTCCCTAATGGCTCATTTGGTAATGGCTACATATAACTGAGCTAGACAGTCCAAAAGGTGACAGGTTAATTGCAGTAATGGAGACATTACAATATTTTGAGAGTTGGGAGGAGACATTGCCCCTTACTGGAAACACATGTATATGGACAATGATGGGGGCAGGTTTGAGCTAAACTGTGATGCCACTAGCCCTGCCACCAATGAGATAGACACATACAACCCTCCCCAACCCCATGAAATATGCAGGCACACACACACACACACACACAGCCCATTCCTCCCCTCCACCACCATTTCTTCATTGAGACATGTACATAGAGGTTAGAGCTAGAAGAGGAAAGTAAGGACTAGAGAATTGAGAGGCAGCAAGAATGAGAAGAGGAAAGCAAAACAATAAGGCTTCAGGGGAAGGAAGGATGTGGACAAAGGAGGAGGAGAATGAGTGAGGAAAGTAAATGGGGGGCCCATTTTGATTTTTTGTGTTTATAACGGTTTCCCTTCTTAGCGTCTGGAGGATTGCATTATTGCATATGTATTATCATCTGCAACCCAAATATTAGTTTTGATACAGGTATCAGATCTCCAAGTCCGGAAGTTTGGGCATCCCTATTGTAAAGGGTATCACCTCCTGACTGTGCCACCGCTGCTGAGGGGCATATTAAACAACATGAACCTTCTTTTCCTTCCAGATACTGATTGATTTTCTGTGTTTCCAGCTTGAGCTTTTTATTGTTGTTAATGAATGAATGCAGCATGACATGGCGTGCAAAAAACTGAGGAATAATTAAGAGTCAATTCAGTAGCATGATTTTAAGCATAATAACGTATAGAAAAAATGAAACTCCTTTCCAATAGAAATTACCTTTTGGTTTGAATAATATCTTGTAGTACAAAGTTTATCTCATAAAAGACAAGGCAAGAAATGTTAATCTCCTTATGCTAACTGGGTCTTGATGTCAAGAGCCCAATTTTAGCAGTCTACCAGCAGGTCCACTGCAAGCACATTGTGATCCCCAGTGTTAAACTGGATTACCCCAAGATCAGTTAAAGTGAGGTGAAATGTGATTATGTAAACCTTGGAAAATATGCAAAACGCTTTACAAGAAATTAATAAAAAGACCATCACCTTTAACAAGGATGAGTTATTGTCTGAGTTTTTGTGAACTCTTCAAGCCTTGGAATCCATCATCCACGCTCCCTTCCCCAAACCAGAACCCCGGCATCATTCAGATATTCAGCTGTGGCCTCCTGTGGATTCTTCCTTCTCATTGCCACAGCATGCTAATACCTTTACTTTTTGACTAGCCTCAAGTGTGTTTACCAACTAAGCCACTGAGCAACTCCTGCATGAAACACAACCACTGAATATCACAGTAAAATCAGACAAATGATCAAAAATTAAGAGCATTCTTGGACTGAATGGAATAAGAGTGATTATAATAACTAGGCTTTCTAATAATTGACCAAAGCTCAGCGGGTTAAACAAAGCTCAATAACAAATATAATTTTTGAATTGTAGATGTGATTCATTTAAACACTTTGCCCCATCCCTTTCCACATGCTCTTCCACAATTCTCATAAATGTTATAATTTGTCTTAATAAGCAACACTATTAATATTGAAGAAACCTTTGAATATTAGACTATAAATATTGCCTCTACTTCTTGGAGCAGCACTGTTGGAGCGCTGCAATCATTATTGGCCCCAAACAGTAATTATGTGCTTTGCTTAATGTGGCATTTAATGGACACCAATATTCCAAATGATGGTTGCAAAGCCCAAACAACACAATATTCTCATTATATTAACAGCTGCACAATTAATCTGTGTTGTACCTTGCAGCACAATGTTTTCCACTAATTAACTTTCAGAATTATTTGCTTTATTTTGTAAAGAAAGGAAATAAAGAGACTGCTGAGCTGCTTAGTTAACGTTATTAAGTACTGAATACCTCTTGCAATTGCATTTTTCTCTCACTTTAATTTTTTCTTACAATATAACATAATTCTCAAAAAATGCATCTATTCCTGAAGCAAAAATTTTAAGATAATTTAGTTTCACTTCTTTTCCCTCAACTCTCAGGAGGCACCGAGTCAGAGGCTGGAGTTCCCTGACAGCAGCTTCCCCATCAGTCCGTGGCACAACTGCCTATTCTTCACCTATCCTTGTAGACATATATGCAAGGTTATGGCGCCTGTTTAGTCAAGCCCAGTGCAGCATTCACCATGTAGGCACTTTGCAGCATCAGTCACTGTTTATTGATTAGGAGTGGGAACCATGAATGATAACCCTTTCCTTAACCCAGAGCCTAGATCTCACAGGATTGCCACAAAAAGATGCACTGCATGAATGTGGAGTGATTCCATGGGTAGAGAAAGTCTGTGAGAGTCGCTTCAGTGTCTCTGGTCAGGGAGTGGGAGAGGCCAGAAGGGAGGTTGAAATATTGGAAATGATTGCATGATGCATTCCAAAGTTGTGTTTAACAAATTGACTGAATTGTTTTATGATTGAACCCAGTTCCAAATATACTACAATCACAATACAAATATAAGATATACAAAAGAATGGATAACTGAAAATCCATGAAAGCACACAAGTGATCAATGTTCTGCAGTCTGTTATGTCACAGTGTTGTGAATATAAAGGATAAGAGGGTAGATCGGGATACTTGAGTCATAAGAAATTTACAATCTTAAGCAACTATAATTAAAAGAGTATCTATTAAAGGGGTGTCAGACTATGCATACACAATTCCAGACCTTGAACAAACACATCAGATACTCTAATGTAATTATTTGAGGTTGTGCAAGTTCCTTACAACTTCGCCACCAATTTATTCTAAATACAACAATAGCTGCAGCCTGTTATTCTCATTATATAATAACATTAATAATTGCTGCACTTTACAGCCCAAGGTTTACAAAAAGCAACTTTCAAAATTCTTCTATTTTGAAAAAAATACATAGGGACATTTGATATAGTGGTGATCCATGAAAATGTGATTGCTAGGGATATTCAGTGCTTAATAATAAATCACTCAGTCAACACATTTTCTTTCCTTACAAAAATAAAGTTAATTACTGGGAAAAAATACAGGATTAGTAGAATCCCTGCTTCTTTTGTGAATACTCTTTTTTAATATACAAATCTTTCCCTATTCCAATTGATCTTTTGAAACTGTTGATGACTTACTTACCAAAGGCATGACCATAAGGCCAGAAGTTGTAATTCTTCACATTTAGACAGCAAGTGTAGGCATCTTTAATAAAGTTTCCTAAAGAAATCACTGACTGTATAGATAAAGGAAATAGAGTAGCAATGGTGCAGAAGGATTTTCAGAAAATGTTCAGTAAGGTGTCACAGGACACATCTTCGTAAATTTCAGATGTGTGACCATATGAAGAGATGTAGAAGTAGATGCAAATATAGATGTGCCAACCATGGTTCAGTTGGTAGCACTCACGCCTCTGAGTCACAAGGTTATAGGTTCAAGTCCCACTCCAGGGCTTGAGCACAAACATCAAGGCTGACATTCCAGTGCAGTGCTGAGGGAGTGCTGCACTGTCCAAGGCACATGTATTTCAGCTGAGATATTAAACCAAGACCCTATCTGCATACTCTGGTGGATCAAAAGATCCCATGGCATTATTTCACAGCAGAGAAAGGGGTGTAATCCCCAGTGTCCTGGCCAATACTTATCCCTCAATCAACATCACAAAAACAGATTGTTATTTGTGGGAGCTTGCAAATTGTCTGCTGTGAATCCTACATTACAACATTTCAAAAAACACTTTATTGGCTGTAAAGTAGTTGGTGGTTGTGAAAAGCGTTACATAAATATAAACAAAAGATTAGGATTAATGGGGGTGAATGGCAGACATGTAAAACAGCTAATAATAACCCGCCATCCTGCTTTACGTTGATTTCGACAGAAAAGAGAATAAAGCAGCATGTAAGCCAGGTGGCTATTCTACTCTGGCTGAACATTGATCTCACCACAATGGGCTTTGCATGGATTTGAGTCAGGGTGGAAAGGAGTCCTGTTCTGGGTATGTATAGATGGTTTGGAGCACAATGTCAAAATGCTGTAAATAATAGAGGAGATTTGGCAAACAGTATGGGGGAGCGTAAAGGAGTTCAAGAAGATGCAGACAGCTGTTTTATGTGTCTGTATTAACAAGTTCCAGGTTGTGACAATAATTGACAGGTAATATTCACATCTCGTAAGTGCTAGGCCACAAACATCTCCAACAAGCGAGAGTGACAACTTCCCCTGACATTCAATGGCATTACCTTAACAAAACATAGTGTCACTATTAGGTGTGATTCCATGATTGGACAACACTTGCTAAACAATCCTGATTGTGCTAAGAATTACACTGAAAACCAAATTAAGATTATCAATTGGGCTCGCAGTTTGGCTCACTTACACATGCTAGAAAGTACATATATTCACAAACAGGGCCCTGTTTGAAAACAGAAGGAACATGTCCATGCATTGTGTCTTTTTCAAATAAACAAAAGCTTGGGGGACAGACATTCCCCATGGCAATGCCTTGACCAGTCAGAATCAACCTGCCTGATTTGAATTTGAACAAGAGCTTAGCAGCTAACTGTTTCCTGGTGCATTCTCCATGGCCATACCTCTACCAATCACAGTCCATTTGCCAACCAATCAGCATTCTCTTCTCAAGCAGTACAAATTGTTGTTCTCCTTACTATTGGTATTCTTGCAAACTGTCCTGATGAGCACAAGACAAAAAGTTTCAACAGCATGTCTCTTTCTTGGCATTACCTTAGTCAAATCTCTGACTATCAATGCCCTGGAGATCATTATCAACAGCCTGGAGGTCATCATTGGCCAGAAACTTAACTGGACCAGCCACACAAATACTACAGTGACAAGAGCAGATCAGAGGTTGGATATTCTGTGGCAAATGATTCACTTTCTGACACCCCAAGGATTTCTGCAATCTACAAGACACAAGTCAGGAGTGTGAAGGCATACTCTGCACTTGCCTGGATGAGTGCGACTCGAACAATGCTCAAAAAGCTCAACACCACTGAATAAAAAGCAGCTCCCTCAACTGGCAACCAATCCGTCACCTTAAATATTCACCTCCTCCACCACCAGCACTGTGACTGCAGTGTATACCATCTACAAGATGCACTGCAGCAACTCATCAAGACTCCTAAACTCACAGCAGGTGCGTGGGAACACCGCCACATGGAAGTTCTCTGGCAATCCTGACTTGAAACTATACCACCATTCCTTCATGAGAAAGTATGGTGGTAAATAAACAGCCTTATTCTTTTGTATGGCTTTAGGAGCAAAATTTGCTGTCACGGTTTTAATGTCAAGCTCCCTAACCAATCCAATGCCCTTTTGAAGGGTAAGTGTAAACCCAGGATGTCACCCTCAAACTTGAGTCAGACTCACAATAAAGATATATCCCAGTGAGAGAGAAGGATTGTAGGAAGGGGATAAACCAACCATGGTTAAACAGTGAAGTTAGGATATCAAATTGAAAGATAAAACATACAATGTGGCAAAGATTAGTGGGAAACCAGAGGACTGGGAAAGTTTTAAAAACCAACAAAAAATGACCAAAAAATAATAGAGGGAGAAAATAAATTTTGAGGGTAAATTAGCAAGTAATATAAAAACGGACAGTAAGAGCTTGTTTATATGCATGAAAAGGAAGAGAGAGGCCAAAGTGAACATTGACCCCTTACAGAATGAGGATGGGGAAATAATAATGGGGAACCAGGAAATGGCAGAGGAGTTGAATAAATACTTTGCTTCAGTCTTCACGGTAGAAGACACTAAGAGCATTTCAAAAATGCTAAATAATCATGGGGCAAAAGGGGGGCGGAAATAAATACAATAACTATCACTAGAGAAAAATCACTAGGGAAACTAATGGGGGCTAAAGGTCGATAAGTCTCCTGGACCTGATGGGTTGCATCCTAGGATATTAAGGGAAGTAGCTACAGAGATAGTGGATTCGTTGGAAGTAATCTTCCAAGAATCCTAAGATTCTGGAAAAGTCCCAGAAGATTGTAAAACTGCCAATTATTCAAAAAGGGAGGGAGACAAAAAACAGGAAACTATAGGCCAGTTAGCTTGACATTCATCATTGGGAAAATGTTAGAGTTTGTTATAAAGGATGCAATAGCAGAGCATTTAGAAATACATAATTTAATCAGAGTCAGCATGGCTTCATGAAGGGGAAATTATGCCTAACAAATTTATTAAAATTCTTTGAGGAAGTAACAAGTAGAATAGATAAATGGGAACCAATATATGTAACATATTTGAATTTCCAAAAGGCATTTGATAAGGTACCACACATAATGCTACTTAATAAGTTAAGAACCTATGGTGTTGAAGGTAGTATATTAGCATGGATAGAGGATTGGCTAACTAATAGAAGACAGAGAATTGGGAGAAGGGGGGCATTTTCAGGGTGGCAACCTGTAACTAGTGGAGTACCACAGGGATCAGTGCTGGGGCCACAATTATTTACAATATAATGACTTAGATGAGGGAAGTGAATGTACTATCGCCAAGTTTGCGGATGACACAAAAATAGGTGGGAAGACAAGTGGAGAGGATGACACAAGGAGTCTACAGAAGGATATAGACAGGTTAAGTGAGTGAGCAAAAAAGTGGCAGATGGAATATAATGTGGGAAAATGCATAGTTAGGCATTATGGCAGGAAGAATAGAGGAGCTGAATATTATTTAAATGGAGAAAGACTGCAGAAGGCTGCAGCACATAGAGATTTGGGGGTCTTTGTGCATGAATTCCAAAAAGCTAACATACAAGTTCAACAGGTAACAGGGAAGGCAAATGGAATGTTGGCCTTTATTTCAAAAGGAATAGAGTATAAAAATAGGGAGTCTTTCTAAAATTATACCAGGCACTAGTTAGACCACACCTGGAATACTGTGAACAATTTTGGTCCCCTTATCTAAGGAAAGATACACTGGCATTGGAGGCAGTCCAGAGAAGGTTCACTAGGTTGATCCCGGGTATGGAAGGATTTTCATATGAGGAGAGGTTGCATAGGTTGGGCCTGTACTCATTGCAGTTTAGAAGAATGAGAGGTGGCCTTATTGAAACATACAAGATTCTTAGGGAGCTTGACAGGATAGATGCTGAGAGGTTGTTTCCCCTTGTGGGAAAGTCTAGGACCAGAAGGCATAACCTCAGAGTAAAGGGTCACCCATTAGAACAGATTTGAGGAGGAATTTCTTCTTTCAGAGGGTACTCACTCTGTGGAATTCTTTATCATGGAGGGCTGTAGAGGCTGGGTTAAGTATATTTAAGGCTGAGTTAGGAAAAATTTTAATCAGCATGGGATTCAAGGATTATGGGGAAAAGGCAGGAAAGTGGAGTTGAGGATTATCAGATCAGCTATTATGACACAGCCAATGATAAAGGCTGAGTTGTTCAAATCCCAGAGGGAAGCTTTAAACAACTGTCATAATCCATTTTTTCAATTGTTATGTTTCAAGATACATGCTTTGAATTCAGTAGTAATAAGACCACCAAGTCTCAAGAGGTTTTTATAAAACTAAATTAAACATTTATTAATACACGAAAAATTGTAAGCACATACATATGTATGTAAAATTACTACTATAATAACTACAAAAATCCCCTAATTAATCTGACTCTCTGTTACACCACCATTAAGGCAACAATAAAACTCAGATTTTAAAAGACCCCAGGCAAAGCACATTTGACCTTATGAATTCAAAATGAGGTTCCTTGCAGACACAGTTGCAGGCGTACAGGCTGGTTAGATCTTAAATGCGTCTGCCTTACACACACAAACTCCTTTCTGTTCATACCTAGCTTTTCCTTTGAATGTAAATTTCCCATTGCATTACTAGGTTTTTAATGTCACATTTTCTAACAATAACTTTTTCATCCCGATAATTTTATTATTAATATAAACACATTATTTGGCATCTCCCAGCTAAAAGCAAGATTTTACTCCTGCTCTTAAATGCTTTATACAACAAATGCAAATGTACACTTAACCTTTTTAACTTCCTTACTGTTCACCTAATTAACATCTGAAAACTACTTTACATCCAAAGTTACTTTACACGCAGACTAGCTGGCTTTGATCCAATTAAGACACACACACATACACACATAGACACAGACACCACTAAACTCTATTTTAAAAAATAATTTCCAATAACATTATAGAAATTAATCTCTTCATGACATCAGCCATGATCTCACTGAATGGCAGAGCAGACTTGATGGGCTGAATGGCTTACTTCTTTTCCTACCTCTTATGGTCCATGGTTTAGTCAGGATTTTCACAGTCACAGCCAGGCAAGGTTTTGAAGTGCCACTTGCACAGCAGGTTGCCACATCAGCCATATCCAGTCCATATTCTATTGAGGGTTGTCCACATGCTCCAGGGAGATTAAAGCCTGGTCGTTAACATGTTGGCTTGGTGACAATGGGCGGAAGTTTCCATTCCAGGGCTAAGTCCAGTGGCAGGGGCGGGAATCAAGAGTGTTTCCTGCTGCGGATGCCGGTGGGACTTTGTGCCACATTGTGCAATGCTGGCCTAATTAATTATGCAGTCAGGGGTTTCCCAATGCTTTGTGCAGCTGGATAGCGTGTGCCACGTTGTCATATCCAGGCTCTGCATTTAAAAGGCTCTGGACATTAACCAACCCACTACTGAAGGAGAAGATCCACGTCCTGGAAGATCCTGCAGATAGAAGGTGCACCTCATGGTAGCTCGAAGATCTACGTCGTAGATGAACCACTCACCCACTGCTGCACGTGGTGTTCCAGGGTCCACAGTTGCTGGAGGCCTCCATCTTCCCTTCCGATCTCTGCAAACTGCTGCAGGCCTTCTTGCAGATAGGTCCAACATGTGCACACCATGTTGGTCCAGACATGTTCCGAACTGGCGTGATATCCCACTGGTGGTGCGGAATACCGGACAGACCGAAGAGAAATTCTGGTCGGGACTTCATCTGCATACCATTAATGGGATGCAAAACCGCTGACCTCTGGCGGGAATGACAACCTGCCATGATAGGCAGAAGTGCATGTTCCCGCCATCATTTCACGCCAGTGGGAAACCAATTTTTCAGCTCCTACCACATTGCTCTCCCCAACCCCACCTGCTGCAGGAAAGAATGGAAAATTCTGCCCAATGAAGGAGGGTGTTTTCTGACCAAGCTTTCTTCCAGGTTTCATCAGTGTTGTGGAGTTGAAGATGTTCGATTCGTGTCCAATGGGGATTTCTTGGAGCCATATGGCGAGCTCGGCAGGGTCTTGAAGGTCTCTATGGATGGGGAGGTTCAAGTTGCTGCCGATACGAGTTAATTCTCTGTGTGTTGCTGTGTCCTGTTGAAAGGAGGGAGGGATGATATTTTAGGGGACTGGTAAGCACTGAACTGGAGTTGATCTCAGCGTTCCAGAGATTATCCTCATTACTGAGTGAAGTTTTACGTCAATGAGTTTGGTGTGACAACTTGAGGCCCATACGGTGCACAGTATTCAGCTGTCAAGAAGACCAGAGCTACAGCAGATGTACAAAGGGCTGTGGTTTTTATGCTGGTGAGCTCGTGAATGATGTTCACTCATTTCTTGGTCTTTTCAGCAGTCTTTTGGAGGTAGTGATGGTAAATTAGGGAGCGATCAAGGATCACTCCAAGATAGGTGGGAACCAGGTCATGCCAAACTTTTTCTCCACAAAAGATGGTATTTACGGTGTTGTGTGCCTTGCCATTTTCAAGGTGGAAAGCAGAGATATCGGGCCTGGCTAGGTTTGGTTGTGGTCTCCACTCATAGAAATATTCAGCCATTTTTGACAGATCGGAGTTTAGCATAGTTTCTATATCCTATAAAGATTTTGCCTGAGTTGTCAAGGCAATATTGTTGGCATAAATAAATTTTCACGATGATGTGGTGGGCATGTCGCTTATGTAGATGTTAAAAACTGTTGGTATCTGTGGGAGACTGTTGTTGAGTGTTCTTGGGAGTGTTGACCTTGTCTCGTAGGTAGACCTTTATCCTCCTGTTGCTCAGGAGTGGATGATGACAGCCTTCTTGTGGCCCGCCCTGTCAAGGGGATTTTTGAACTCTTGAATCCATAACTAATCTCATCAAAACGGCGACCGAGCAGGCTTCCCGGTCAATGGAACAAAACTAAAAAAAATAAATAGCTGGAAATTTAAAATGTTCAAGAACATTTCATTAAAAACAAAAACTCAACAAGAAAGATCCATCCATGGCTTATTAAGGAAGCTAAGGATAGTATTAGATTAAAAGAAGAGGTTTATAATGTTGCAAAATAATCCTGAGAATGGGAGAATTTTAAAAATGAAAGGGTGACCAATTGGTGGATAAAAATTGAAAAAATAGATTGTGAAAGCAAACCATTCAGAAAGATAAACTCAGATTGTAAGAGCTTTTACAAGGAAATAAAAAGGAGCAGAGTAGTTAGAGTAAACATTGGTCGCTTCGAGGCAGAAACAAGATAAATGATCAGAGATAATGATGCAATAGCAGAGACATTGAACAAATATTTTATGTCTGTCTTCACAATAGAAGACACAAATTACATACCAGATATAGAGGCTAACCAAAGAGCTAAGAAGAGTAAGGAACTTAAAATATTGGAGAAACGTGAGGGACTAAAAGCTAACAAATTATCAGGAGCTGATGACCTACATCCTATAGTTCTAAAAGAAATAGCTGCAGAGATCGTGGGTGGTTTGGCTATGATTTTCCAAAATTCCTTAGATTCTCAATGGAAGTTAGCAAATGTAACGCCAACTATTTAAGAAAGGAGGGAGAGAGAAAACAAAGAACATCAGGCCAGTTAGCCTGACATCAGTTGTTGGGAAAGTGCTGGAATCTATTATTAAAGAAGTCTTAACAATGCATATGGAAAATCATACCATAATCAGAGTCAACATGTTACAAAAAGGAAATCATGTTCGACAAATTTATTAGAGACATTTTTTGGGGATGTAATTAGATAATGGGGAACCAGTAAGTGTAGTATACTTGGATTTTCAAAAGGCATTCAATAAGGTGCCACACAAAAGGTTAATACACAAGATAAGAGCTAATGGAACTAATATATTAGCATGGATATGGATATATTAAGAGCACGATAGCTGTACCTACACCAGATGGACTGCAGCAGTTCAAGAAGGTGACTCACCACTACTTTTTCAATTAGGGCTGGACAATACATGCTGGCATTGCCAGCAACGCTCACATCCCACAAATGAATTAAGTATTACATTAAATGGTTAGCAATTAAAACAACCTATCTTTGCTAAGGCTCGTCCAGTTTGAACCAACTTTAATCTTTTGTGAATGGACTTCCAATTATCCCAAGACTGCTAGAAAACCATGAAGGAAAAAATTCCATTTTATTTTACTATTTGGCTACCTTGGTACAACAGGTGGCGTAGCTGCACGTTGGCTGCAAGGCCACATGTTTAGGTGTCTCATCTGCTTCTAATCTATCGGCCTCTTTCTCTGTTCTACAAGAATTATGTGTTATCTCTAACTGTGGTATGTGGGGTCTTAGCAATAGTCATTTTATCATTTTATATCAATATGGGCCATCTCTTGACCTGGGTGTTTATCATGCTCTGTCTTTTTACTTCCCAAACTCTGTTTATTTATACATTTCCCCTTTCTTACAGGTTGGTACTCTGGATAAAATGCTAAAGCAAAGTGTGTTGGGGCACTTTGGTCAATTTAAACCATTTTAAAATATTCTAACAACAGCTGTAAAGAAAAAACAGTGTAGACTGACCAGGATGACGCTAGGAATGAGAAACTATGTTTATGAGGGTACACTTGAGATGCTGGGAATATTTCCAATAGAGCAGGACAGGGAGACTAGGAGGAGACCTAATTGAGATTTTGAAAACTATGAAGGGCTTTGATTGAGAAGTCAGTGAAGGATTAGCATTTTAAAACTGAAAGACTGAGGAAAGAGGTTGAAAGAAAATACAGAGTTTTATTATTGGAACATGGAATGCTTTACGATGGACAGTAGCTCAGGTGGTGACCAGTGCATCTTTTAAGGGAAAATTAGATAACTATCTGAAGCAGAGGAAGATTCAGGGAGAGATCGGGATTGGATAATGTTAATGAAAACCTGAGGTTCATTTATTAGGTAACGCGATGAAGGAAGTGTACATTTTTTCATCCTGGATAGAAAAGAGCTTAACTGGGCCTCCCTCATCTGTGCTTTACTTGGGATCTTCAGCAACTTTCATCTACTAAGCCGTCAAGGATCCCAAATACTCTCATTACACAGTTTTATATTGGGGCAGAGCATGCAAATTGATTTTAGAAATAGCACTGACTGCTAATTTTGATGTTAAGTTCAAGGAAAGAGTGTTCATTCGCATTGTAAATGTCCATAAATTATAACCAAGAACAACTTGCATTTATATAGCACTTTTAATGTGGTGCTACATAGGAATGTTATCAAACAAAATTTAACATCAAGCCACAAAAGGACAGATAACCAAATGCTTAGGCAAAGAGCTAAGTTTTAGTGATTGTCTTAAAAGAGAGAGAGGTGGAGAGGAAGAGTTTCAGAGAGGGAATTCTAGTCTTAGTGCATTGGCAGCTGCAAGTACAGACACCAATGGTGGGGAGCTGAAAATCAGGATTGCACAAGAGACCAAGTGGAATGCAGGCATCATAGTGCGTTGTAGGGCTGGAAGAGGAGGGGCTTGAAAACAAGAATGAGAAATTTAAAATCTAGGTGTTGCCGGACCAAGAACCAACATAGTTCAGTGAGAAAAAGAATGGGAAACATAATCTTGAAAAAATTGAATGGGGAGCAAATTTTAAGACAAAATATTGTCCAAGGGTTTAAAGTTATACAAATTATCTAAGCCTCACTCCAAAGATTCTGACCTTGTCAGAGTCCTTGATTACACTGTAGCCCTGCAACACGATCCGCTCACTGTATAGTATTTGCTGAGGCAGCGCTATGTTTTTTGCCAGGGTACTTTCAACAATTCTTCACACAGCAAGGTACAGCTC
This sequence comes from Carcharodon carcharias, assembly GCF_017639515.1. Taxonomy (NCBI): domain Eukaryota; kingdom Metazoa; phylum Chordata; class Chondrichthyes; order Lamniformes; family Lamnidae; genus Carcharodon; species Carcharodon carcharias. The sequence goes on from NC_054474.1 coordinate 102,603,049, forward strand.
AGCTGTTCGCTCATGGATATTTACCAAACTTTGGAACGTGTGTGGGGGCAAAGGGTGTGGGCAGAGGGATTCAGTGCTGAAGCTATAGTTTTAAGAAGTAGAAAGCTGCCTTCTCAAATATTTTGATCTAATTACCACATTGTTTATGAAAAAGAGGAACTTCCATAGCAGTTTGAACAATTAAAACCATCCTCCATCAGCTAAAACTGAAAGAATCAAAATGCAGGCCATGATGAGCACACAATTTTGGGACCACATTTGCGGGTTATCGTGAAAAATCTGTACAGCCAATAATTTTAATGCTGAACATACAAGTGCAGATTTGGACAGAGGACCCCACAATTCAAGGTACTGACCATCAGTACTATACGAAGTATTTTCTTTGCTGTTAGGTACAACAAAACAATCATTTTTTTCCCAGCGTGCAATGACCTAAAATATTACCTGAAAAAACTCAGCAGGTCTGACAGCATCTGCGGAGAGGGATACAGTTAATTTTTCGAGTCTGTATGACCCTTCATCAGAACTAAGACATATAGAAATGAGGTGAAATATAAGCTGGTAGAAGGGGGTGGGACAGGAGAGCTCGATAGGGGGCCAGTGATAGGTGGGAGGCCAAGAAGAGACTGCCAAAGATGTCACACACAAAAGGACAAAGGGGTGTTAACGGTGGTGATATTATCTAAGGAATGTGCTAATGGGGACATTAAGGGAAGCAAGCTAGTGGCAGATGGCCCTAGTGCAGGTGGGGTGGGGGAAAGGGATCGAAATGGGCTAAAAGGCGGAGATGAAACAATAGATCGAAATAAATTTTAAAAATAGGAGGGAAGAGAAAAAAATAGTTGTAAAAAAAAATTATACATTATTGGATAAAGGGGGATCAGAAAGGGGGTGGGAACGGAGGAGTTCATGATCTGAAATTGTTGAACTCAATATTAAGTCCAGAAGGCTGTAGAGTGCCTAGTCGGAAGATGAGGTGCTGTTCCTCCAGTTTGCATTGAGCTTCACTGGAACATTGTAGCAGGCCAAGGACGAACATGTGGGCATAAGAGCAGGGTGGTGTGTTGAAATGGCAAGCAGCAGGGAGGCCTGGGTCATGCTTGCGAACAGACCGAAGGTGTTCCGCAAAGCGGTCACCCAGTCTGTGCTTGGTCTCTCCAATGTAGGGGAGACCGCATTGGGAGCAGCGAATGCAGTAGACTAAATTGAGGGAAGTGCAAGTGAACTGCTGCTTCACTTGAAAGGAGTGTTTGGGCCCTTGGACTGTGAGGAGGGGGGAAGTAAAGGGGCAGGTGTTGCACCTTCTGCGGTTGCATGGGAAGGTGTCATGGGAGAGGGTTGAGGTGTAGGGGGTGATGGAGGAGTGGACCAGGGTCTCCCGGAGGGAACGATCCCTGCGGAAAGCCGCCGGGGGGGGGGGGGGTGAAGGGAAGATGTGTTTGGTAGTGGCATCATGCTGGAGTTGCTGGAGGATGATCCTTTGAACACGGAGGCTGGTGGGGTGATAAGTAAGGACAAGGGGGACCCTATCATGGGAGGGAGAGGAAGGTGTGAGGGTGGATGCGTGGGAGATGGGCCAGACACGGTTAAGAGCCCTGTCAACCACCGTGGTTGGAACACCTCAGTTAAGAAAGAAGGAAGACATGTCAGAGGAACGTCAACTGTATTCCTCTCCACAGATGCTGTCAGACCTGCTGAGTTTTTCCAGGTATTTTTGTTTTTGTTCTAGATTTCCAGCATCCGCAGCATTTTGCTTTGACCTAAAATGTTAGTTGCCCTTTGTAGTGAGTCACCGTCTCCATTATTGTTCATAACGTACAGACTCCTCACCTGCTTTTGTCAACGATCTTTCAATGAAATGTCAGTTTAAGGGATGGGAATAGGGAGAATAAAGAAAATCTAGGCATGCATTCAACTGACAAAACAACAGGCATGATTACAGATGTGTATTGGGTTTCTTCTTGGCCTGGATCTACAGACTTCTTCACTAGCTCCATACTGTCAAACACAAAAGGTGAATGGTGCAAATTTCCTGTTTTTATATTCAATTCTCTCAATCCATTGTTTACTATACAGAGTATCTACAGAGATACAGATCCCACTGAGGGTAATTCTACTGTCCTCAATTCAACTGGTAGTCAATGTGATATTGCCTGTTTTATGGCCATATCAAAAGAGAAAATGACTCCTCTTGTCAGCTTGATAAAGTATTAATGTTGAGAAATGCCTCCCCTTCCCTTCAGATGAAAATCTTACAGCTAAGATAATTTCTCAGCAATAATAAATTAACGCATCAATTACACGATGAATACAATGCGGGATCATTTTATCTTAATTTCCATCTGGGAAAGTAAGACACATTGCTCTTATCATGCTATCTAGCTGTATATTAGGACCTCTGGTTTTCACCTCCACTAGTTTATGTGGAGAACCATTCTCAATGTTGGGCAGAGTTTTCTTCTGAAAATCCCATTAAATTTTTCGCCAATTTCCCAGCCCTATTCATGGCATGCCTTGATTAGTACTCCAGATTTGCCATCCTATTTTAGCTACTGCTGTAGAAACTCCCCTTCTGAAGTAGCCCAGTTTCACCATTCTTTATATTTAAAGCAAAGCTCTGATGCTCGGGATGAGGTTTACGACACTACCCAGCACCTGAACTTTTTGTTTGATGGTTCAAACCTGGATTACAGAAAATAAATTACGATATTCTCAAAAACAAACTATATTTGGGAGCACAGGCAAGACTGGGTCATGCTCTTGGATTTAAATGGGTGTATAAACAATAGTTTCCATTCTCCAAACTCTGATGGTGAAAAATACAGTTACAACTCAAAAGCAAAATACCGCAGATGCTGGAAATCTGAAATAAAAATTGAAAATGCTGGAATTACTCAGGTCAAGAATCATCTATGGAGATGGAAACAGAGTTAACATTTCGGGTCTGTGACCTTTCATCAGAACTGCGTTTTAAAAATGACACCTCTGACAGTGCAGGTCTCCCTCAGTACAGCACCTCAGCATCAGCCCACATTATTAACTTTAGTCTCTGAAAACTAGCTTGAATCCAGAAACTTCTGACTCAGAAGCAAGAACGCTATCCACTGAGTCACAGCTAACACCTATTAGGGAGTTCTGATTAAAGGTCACAGAAACACTAACTCTGTTTCTCTCTCCAAAGATGCTGCCAGACATGAGCATTTCCAACATTTTCCGTTTTTATGTGCAATTTATAACCATTGCTTTCTACTTCTATCCACCATACTCCGTACAATTTACATCCAACTTCTAAAAAACAAATTCTCAGAGTGCAGGTATTGCAAGTAAGACCAGCCTTTATTGCTCAGCCCTTATGTCACTAGAGTTTGCTTGGTCACTCCAGATGGCAATGCAGGGTCAACTATATTGGCACATTTAATACAGATGGCAGATTTCCTTCCCTAAAGTTGCTCAATGAACCAGGTTACAGCAATCTGACACATGGTCACCTTTACTGATACCAGCAATTTATTTCAAGATTTATTTTTAAACTGTATTAAATTCTCAATTGCCATGATTGGATTTGAACTCTCATTCTCTAGAGCCCAGGCCTCCGAATCCATTGCTGATTCTGGAATCTTGTGCATAAAACAGCTGCCACATCTGCCTTCACAACAACAGTTGCTGGATTTCAAGATAATTCATTGCATGTGATGCATTTTGAGACATTTATGACAAATAAATTTCTTTCTAAACACAAGTTTAGAAACCTTCCTAAATATATTGTACAGTACTCATTGTCACTGACACAGTTTAAGATAAATCAGAGACTGCTTATAAGGATAAGATGGATTTACTTTTATTACTTCAGATATGATATTCTCTTTCAACAGAAACAAAACGTTTTAGTAAATGTGGCCTAGGAACCTGCTTAAAGGCTTGCATGCACAGAATTTCATAAATGGTGTTCAAGTCTTCAAGTTGAGTTACCAGGTGGAGCCCAGTTTATCTTGCCAACCTTTATAGATCATGGTATGGCTTTTGTTTTTGCACTTGGTTTTTTTGACTCATAACAAATTAAGTGCAGTCTGGCATACAACTTATTAAACTATGGGAAACAGAATGTATGCTTTGTGCTATTATACAGCCTGTATGCTTAATGCCTCAATAAAAGTAGGTCACTGAACAAAAAGCACTTTTTTTTAATACAGTTTGATTCAAAACCCTGGACATTTAAAGACATTTTGCAGCTGTGTTATGTAAACTTAACATTTGTCCAAATTCTCAGTAGCAAAAAAGGCCTGGGAACATTTCATGCAATTAAACATAACTGATGGTGTATTGAAGTAATATACCCCACAGCCACTGTAAAAATGCTTAAAAACTTGAGCAACTTAATCATTTTTTGTTTCCTACAGGCTAGACTAAAACATTAGGCACATTATAATCCTGCATATATTTTATTCCCAGCGGTAGAACAAGGTTATTAAAACAGTCGTACTTTTTTATATAACTACGTTGCATAAAACACATAAATAAAAATAAATGAATCCACTGGCTGTAAGATATTTCTTCCTGATATTTCAACATTCAGATGATCCACTGACTGCACTCTTTTTTCTTTGAAAGGTTGATTCTAAATGCAACCTGACAGTAGCTGGAGTGAGTAACCCATCAAATCCCCATTGGTTCCGCTCTTTCAGTGACCAGCACATTAATACCATTTATCACTGCCTCTTTACAGGCAAATTAATCTACCCCTATAGCAATGTTTATCTACTTTCTATCAATTGCTTATTCAAAATCAGCTGAATATTTATGGGATTAATCTTATTTACTAGTTGGCCCAAGTTGAATTAAAAATGATATCTAATTTCTAAAGCACAGCACATTTTGGAGATGCTTGCTAATTTGCACTGACTGTCAGTATGTAGCTCCTAATCTTTCTATAATTGAATAATATAATGCTATAGTTTCAAAGGCTAATTATTCAAAAATAGAAAGTACCATTAATCAAAAAGACAGAAAGGCAGCAGCTTTGCTAAATATTCTTGCATCTCAAATACTTTCAATAACGATTACACAAGGGGTCCTTCCTTTTATGACTTTTCATTTGAACCAGTTTCCAGCGATTTGTTTTCTTCTAAATTGTTACCAATAATGGATTTTAAACCTTTTATAATGTGTTATTCTGAGCTCATTGGTTGGTATGGTATTCCAAGCTAAGGGTGCTAACTGCATGAAGTTCATTGCCAAGGAGAAGCCGCTGCATGTCTGCCGGAGTTTTAATCTTTAAATAATTGTGCAAGCAATTCACTTTTGAGTTAACCCTAGAAATGGAAATTAAGCCAAAGACCAAACTGACTTGTTGCTTGCAAGTTTTACCTTATTGCAACTGCTTGACCAATTAAGCAATAAAATTAAAGAAACAAATCAATTATTTCATGATTATTCATGTTAATTATAAAACAAAAACTATCGGCTCTGATTTCAAGTCAGGAGGCTTGAATAATAACATGTCTCTGTGATTGATACACAGATCACAACAGTTCCAGCTATAAAAGAAAGCCTAAGTTTACATTGATCACCAAGTCAACTGAAGAGATTAAGTGTTCATGTGCTGACAGGGAAATATCTTTCAACACAATCGCTTCCTTCTTATTCAGCTTCTGACTCATCCTCAATGTATAGTTATGCTTTCTTGTACTCAACGAGGACAGGGACAATTATCCATATATAAACTGAAATGGATTTCCATTTTATTTACAGTAAAGAGCCACTTCCAATTAACTCTTTTCCGTTGAGGGAAAACTGCTATGTTGCAATTCATTTAATATGTAACAAAATACAGACCCTGAGGCCTGGGAATCACAGAAATCACAGAATATCTATCTCTTTGGTCTGTCGTACCCAGTGCTAGCTTAAGCTATCTATTCTAACCTCACTTTGATGCCATTCCCCTGTATCCTTTTGCACCTTAATGTCCCTTGTTCAATTTCATTTCAAATGACATCATATCCTCTACCTCAAAGCCACTTATAGCAAAGCATTCCATGTTCAAAACCCTTTATGTAAAGAATTTCTTCTAGTTTCCCCTTTCATTGTGCTTATGATAATCATATTTCCTGAGGAAACCTAGTATAATCTGAAGTTTCACACCTGTTAATTCTGTCATAGGAGAAAGCTATCGCTTTGAACTCTTGTCCTGGACTGTTCTAACACATCTGCTAATCTAGGTGTTTGCACCCCTTTGTAACTGATTTAAGCACCACTAAAAATCTTTTACTTGCTTCTCAGATCCTTCCAGAACTTTTAAAACCTTAAGATCCACCCTCTAAACTTCTTCATTCCATTGAAGACAGCCTCAAATTTTAAAAGCCTTTCTTCATTAACTTTTTAAAACAGTAGACTTCAAAGTGATTGCACTGAAGTTTTTATCACCAAGGAATGAGTTAACAAAATTAATTCAGGCAAACTGAGCTCAAATGACAAGTGACAGAAGTAACTTTGAAGTAAGAAGGGAAATAAAATGTAACTTTTTCATCCAAAGGTGTAGTAGAATAGCTCCCTGGGAAAGACTTCAAACCAAGCAGTATAAGAAAGTTCAAAAGGCAATTAGATCAGTTTCTGGAGAGGGAAAGGATTGAGGAATTTGGTGAGTCATGGAGAGGTGATATCTGAAACAAGGATGAGCTATCTGGACTTGATCATCTTGCACTGTTCTTATTATAACAAAACTAGCAGGGACCCACAAAACATTTGCAGTCAAATTAGTGTATTTAACTATACTCCATCAATTCATCCATGTCCCCGGTGCCATATCCCCTCCCTCTGCCTGTATATGCTGAAAATCCAAGTCCTACCCTTTTATTTAATTATAACAGAGATCAATAGAAACTAAAATCTCTAATACATGATGTCTTTCCATCCACAGAACGATTTTAATACACATCCTAAAAGCGTCCATTCCAGTTTAGGTATAAGAACTGGTCTCAGCATAATAATATTTATTTTACAAAGTCAGTTTGTGTCAGATACACAATCCAGTTAAGTGAAGAATGCACTCTTTTACATTAAGACCTGTGACATACCTTGGAATTAATGTCAAGAATACAGCAATTTAAGCTCATCATATTGACTTAAATTTATGGCTTGATCAATTTCATCAATTGGCTGGCCCTTGATAAAAGAAGGCATTTTTCCAAACAAGGTTTCATTGTAAAATGACAGCACTTCCATCAAAGAGACTGGAGAAAGCTTTTCCAGGATTTTGATTTTTTTTCTAAAGAAGTTCATTTTTAAATAATAATCACTAAATGATTAACAAAATGAAACAAGGTCATGTGGCTTACAAATAAAGAAAACATGTTCATCATTCTAGAAATATCTGACAATCCCCTCCCCACACACCCTCACCTATTTCTTAAAGGATTCCAGGAATTTTTGCCTCCACTGCACCTGGGGTCCATTGCACGATTTGGTCATTTTTTTTGCACACAACTTTAACTGCCAAAGGGAGATGGGCTTCAGTGCAAGGGATGGATGGTTAAAGCCCCAAAAAGTGGTGTCAGTTCAGGACCCAATATGATCCCGCCCACAGAGGGGAGGACAACCTTTGTGGAGGGTGGGAGTGAGTTTGAGGGCAAATATGAGTGTTAGTTTTTCAGATGGTGTTGTGAGGGGGTGCCAAAAGAAAGAAGAATGAATGGAGCTTTGATACGTGCTCATCTGAGGAGTGCTGTGCAGCAGAATGCTGAAGAAGTCAATGTGAGGGTTGGCACTTGAAAGTGTTATGCACTCACCTTCCCAGCCCTCCTGAAGTCCTTGAACCTCTCACGCCACTGTCTCCAGATACATGGGACCACACACCTAAAGCTCACTTCCTCATGCACTTCCATTTATACCTGCTTGGTTTGAGAGGTTAGCCTCTTCCTTCCATCCTTAGCAAACATCATCTCACTTCAACATGCCAATCCTCCTCCAACAGCACCTTCCAAACCTACAACCTCTGCCACCTAGTGACAGGGGAGCAGACGCATGGGAACACCACCATAGTCAAGTTTCTCTCCAAGCCCACACCATCCTGACCTGGAACTGTATCACCATTCCTCCACTGTTGCTGGATTGAAACCTTGGAACTCGCTTCCTAACAACACTGTTGGTGTACCTACACCACATAGACTGCAGTGGTTCAAGAAGGCAGCTCACCACCTACTCAACGGCAATTAGGGATGGGCAACAAATGCTGGCCGAGCCAACGATGCTCACATCCAATGAAAGAATGAAACGTCACACAGGTCCAAAAGCAAGGCCTTTAGGTAAGAGTCCAAGGTGAGGCGGTGAGTGACAGGGGTCAGACTTCCCAGATTTCATTTGCACCATTTCTGTGGTTGCTGAAGCCAGAAGAATCAATGTACTCTTTCAGCTATTCTGACTCCTACTGGGGTTCCTTTAAGTAGAAATCTTTCCTTTGGCATATCTGGCATGTAATCCTGCCCTCTGATTGGTTAGGAAACAAGTTGGATAATAATATGATGGCTGAGTTAAAAACCATATCAAAGCCCAAGTGCAATGGTCCTCCAGTGCAACATGGGAAGTCAGGGACACTTCCAGTGTCCACAGAGACCTTGTGTGCAGCAAGTGTCTCCAGCTGCAGCTTCTCGAAATTCGTGTTTCAGAGCTGGAGCTGCAACTCAAGCCACTGTGGAGCATCTGCAAGGATGAGATCTTTGTGGAAAGCATGTACAGTGAGGTGGTCACACTGCTGGTAAAGAGTGCACAGGCAGAAAGGGAATGAGTGATCGCCAGACAGATTAATAGCACTCGGTAGGTAGAGCAGGAGTCTCCTGGGTCCATCTCCCTCTCCAACAGATTTTCCATTTTGGATACTGCTGGGGGAGGTGGTTTCTCAGGGGAATGCAGCAAGAACCAAGTCCGTGGCACCACAAGTGGCTCAGCTGCACCAAGAGGGGGGAGAAAGAGTGGGAGGGCAATAATGACAGGGGATTCTATCGTAAGGAGAATAGATAGACGTTTCTGCAGCCGCAGACCTGACGCTAGGATGGTATGTAGCCTCCCTGGAGCCAGGGTCAAGGATGTCACTGAGTGGCTGCAGGACATTCTGAAGGGACAGAGTGAACGGCCAGAGGTTGTATTCCATATCGGTACTAACAACTTAGATAAAAAGAGGGTTGAGGTCCTGAAAGCAGAATGTAGGGAGCTAGGAAATAAATTAAAAAGCAGGGCCTTCAAATGTCGTAATTCAGGATTACTCCCAGTGCCATATGCTAGCGACATCTGGAATAGGACAATAGATTAGATGCTGGAGAGATGGTGTAGGAGGGAGGAATTTAGATTCCTGAGATATTGGAACTGATTCTGGGGAAGATAGGACCTGTACAAGACGGACAGTTTGCCCTCCAGCATGACTGGGACCAATACTGTTGCAAGCATATTCGTTAGTACTATGATGGAGGTTTTAAACTAGATTGGCAGGGAGACTCAAGAGAGTGAAACAAAGATAGGAATGAAAGACAGGAAAGTAAAAAGCAAAAGTGGAAGGCAGAGAAAACAAGGGCTAGCAGCAAATAGGGCCACAGTACAAAACAAGTGTGTGAAAATGTTAAAAAGACAAGTCTAAAGGCACTATATCTGAATGCATGAAGCATTTGCAATAAGGTAGATGAATTAACAGCGCAAATAGATGTAAATGGGTGTGATATGATTGTGATTATTGAGGCATGATTGCAAGGTGACCAAGGCTGGTAATTGAATATACAGGGTGCTCAATGTTTAGGAAAAAGAAAAAGGAGGTGGTATGGTATCGTTAGTTAAGGGTGAAATCAGTGAGATAGTGAGAGGGAATATTGGATCAGAAAATCTAGATGTAGAGTCAGTCTGTATGGAGCCAAGAAGCAACAAGGGATGGAAAACATTAGTGGGAGTTGTCTATAGGTGTCCAAACAGTAGTGATAAGATAGGGGACAGCATTAAACAGGAAATTAGAGATGCATCTAACAAGGGTGCTACAGTAATCATGGGTGACTTTATTCCACATATAGACTAGGCAAACCAAATTAGCAATAATACTGTGGTGGATGAATTCCTGGAGTGTACACAAGATGTTTTTTTTAGACCAATATGTTGAGGAACCAACTAGGGAACAGGCTATCCTAGATTTGGTATCGTGCAATGAGAAGGGTTTAATTAATAATCTTGTGGTGCAGGAACAGTGACCTTGCATGATAGAATTCTTCATTAGGATGGAAAGTGAAGTAGTCCAATCTGAAAGTAGGGTCCTAACTCTTAACAAAGGAATCTACAAAGGTATGAAGCTAAGATAGAGAGGGAAATTTCATTCAAAGGCATGACGGCAGATAAACAAATTTAAGGAACGAATGTATGCATTGCAACAGTTATACATTCCTTTCTGGCACAAAAACACAACAGGAAAAGCGGCCCAACCATGGTTAACAAAGTAAATTAACAATCGTATTAGATCCAAAGAGGAATCATATAAAGTTGCTAGAAAAAGTAGCAAGCCTAAGGATTGGGGGCAGTTTAGAATTCAGCAAAGGAGGGCCAAGAGAATGATCAAGAGGGGAAAAAGAGAGTATGAGGGTAAACATGCAAGGAACATAAAAGCAGTCTGTAAAAGCTTCTATAAGTATGGAAAAAGTAATAGATTAGTGAAAAATGTAGGTCCCTTACAGTCTGAAATGGGAGAATTTATACTGGAGAAGAAGGAAATGGCAGCGCATTTAAACAACTACTTTAGTTCTGTCTTCATGGAGGAAGACACAAATAACTTCCCAGAAATAATAGGGAACCAAGGGTCTAGTGAGAAGGAGGAATTGAAGGAAATTAGTATTACTAAAAAAACAGTGCTGGAGAAACTAATGATTGAAAGCTGATAAATCCCCAAAGCCTGATAATCTACATCCCAGGGTACTAAAGGGGGTGGTCATGGAAATAGTAGATGCATTGATGGTCAGCTTCCAAAATTCTATAAATTCTGGAACAGTTCCGGCAGATTGAAGGATGGCAAATGTAACCCCACTATTTAAAAAAGGGAGGGAAAGAGAAAGAAGCGAATTACAGGCCGGTTAGCCTAACATCAGTAGTAGGGAAAATGCTAGAGTCTATTATAAAGGATGTAATAACAGGAACTTAGAAAATATTAATGGTATTAGACAAAGTCAACATGGATTTATGAAAGGAAAATCCTAGATAGACTCATAAATGTTTAAAGCATGGAAGGAGGCCATTCGGCCCATTGTGTCCACGCCGGTCAACAAAGATCTGACTACACTAATCCCATTTTCCAGCGCTTGGCCCATAGACCTGGATGCTATGGCAATGCAAGTGAATATCTAAATACTTCTTAAATGTTATGAGAGTTTCTGACTCATCCCCCTTTCAGGTAGTGAGTTCCAGACTCCCACCACCCTCTGGGTGAAAATATTTCTCAACTCCCCTCTTACCTTAAATCTATTACCCCTGGTTATTGGCCCCTCTACTAATAGAAAACGTGCCTTCCTATACACCCTATCTATGGCCCTCATGTTTGACAAACCTACTGGAGTTTTTTTGAGGACGTAACTAGCAGAATAGATAAGGGAGAACCAGTGGATGTGGTGTATTTGGATTTTCAAAAGGCTTTTAATAAAGTCCCACATAAGAGTATGTATGTAAAATTAAAGCACATGGGATTTGGGTTAATATATTGGCACGGATTGAGAATTAATTAGCAGACAGGAAACGGAGAGTAGGAATAAATGGGTCTTTTTCAGAGTGGCAGATGGTGACTAGTGGGGTACTGCAGGGATCAGTGCTTGGGCCCCAGCTATTCACAATATATATCAATGATTTGGATGAGGGAACCAAATGTAATATTTCCAAGTTTGCTGACGACATGAAACTTGGTGGGGATGTGAGTGATGAGGGGGTTTAAGAGGTTTCAGGGTGATTTAAACAGGTTGAGTGAGTGGGCAAATATATGGCAGATGCAGTATAACATGGGTAAGTGTGAAGTTATCCATGTCGGTAGGAAAAATAGAATAGCAGAATATTATTCAAATGGTGATAGATTGGGAAATCTACAAAGGAACCTGGGCATCCTTGTACACCGTTCACTGAAAGCAAGCATGCAGGTGTCGCAAGCAGTTAAGGCAAATGGTGTGTTGGCCTTCATTGCAAGAAGACCTGAGTACAGGAGGAAGGATGTCTTGCTGCAGCTGTGCAGGACCACACCTGAAGTATTGTATGCAGTTTTGGCCTCCTTACCTAAAAAAGGATATACTTGCCGCAGAGAGAGTGCAGCGAAGGTTCACCAGACTGATTCCAGGGATGGCAAAATTGTTATATGAGGAGAGATTGGGCTAACAAGGCCTGTATTCACCAGTGTTAGAAGAATGAGGGGAGATCTCTTTGAAACGTATAACATTCTGACAGGGCTGGACAGACTGGATGCAGGGATGATATTTCCTCTGGCTGAGGGGGTTCAGAACGAGGGGTCACAGTCTCAGGATACAGGTCAGGCCATTTAGGAATGAGATGAGGAGAAACATTTTCACTCAGAAGGTGGCGAATCTATGGAATTCTCTGCCAGAGAAGGCTGTAGAAGCCAAGACTCTGAATATATTTAAGGAGGAAATAGATAGATTTCTGGTCTCTAAAGGCATCAAGGGGTATGGGGAGAGTGTGAGAGTATGGCTTTGAGATAGAGGATCAGCCATGATCATACTGAATAGCGGAGCAGTCTCAAAAGGCCGAATGACCTACTCCTCCTCCTATTTTCTATGTTTCTATCTTTCTATGACAGAACATATGGATTCAGAATCCACCACCAGCCTCTCCATCACATGTGCACCTGTTTAGATAAAATTACAGCCAGTGTATGAAGAACTTCTTCCTGGTATCATAAAATAAAAACAAAGTGTTGGAAATAATCACTAGGTTGGGCAGCATCTGTGGACAGAGAAACAAAGATAACGTTTCGAGTTGAATATGGCTCTTTTTCAGAATTGGCATCATTCCTACATTTGTCTTTTCGTAATGTGAATCACAGTCCCCTGTCTGACTAGTTTTAAATTGTATCCCAGATATATTGTTTCTATTCCTTTAACTATATCTTAGACCTACATAACATCATCTCTGAATAACTTTCTCATGGCCATAAAGATCAAAGGGCTGAAATTAGACTCTGTAACACCACGCAGTTCTTTGAGTGTGATTAGGTATCTTAAGGTTCCAAAACTGCATTTGCGGTGTAAGAACACACATTTTTGAGAAGTGTGCCAGATGCCATATTGGTAAAAGGGTGTCTAATGTGCACCAGGGCAGACAGATCAAAATGTCAATCAGCATGCAATGCTGATTTGATGAAAACACTGCCATTTTAGACCTCCATGCATTAACCTATGCCCTCTTTTAACCTCGCACAGCTGAAAATAACATTGAAAACAACATGAAGGACCACCCACCCCTCCCCAATACTAATTAAAGGGATCATCATCTACTTACAGGTTCATTTTTCTTTCTGGCTGTTACTGCAATTCTATGTGTTTTGGTGCTTTTTGTAGTTGATTCAAATTACATTAAGTCCACAGGGAGTGGTGAGGCTTCTGCAATTAATCCCAGACATGGGTGCACTTGAAATTGAACATGACTAAGAGAATGAACAGGGACCAAGTTGCTCGCTCAAAGAGTAAGGAGGAGGAGGGAGAAGGAAGGCTTTCAGCTGGACATTATATCTGCTTGTGGGAGCTATTCTCCTACCTGCATGTGCACTGGCCACTTATTCAGACATCTGTGTTTCATTAACAAGGCTGTCACTGAAGTCTGCCAACTGCTGCAGCCACAATTTTAACCTCAGAGGAGGGAAAGGACTGCATTGCCAATGGTTCTGAACCTTTATGCACCTTCCAAGCTTCTGCTGAAGATATTAGCAACATCTCACAGTTTGCTATATGCTGCCTCATAAGGGAAAACAAATACATTTATATAGCACCATTCATGACCACTGGACATTCCAAAGCGCTTTACAGCCAATGAAGTACTTTTTGAAGCATAGTCCCTGTTATGTAATAGTAATGTAGGAAATACTGTAGCCAATTTACAATCAGCAAGCTCCAACAATCATGTAACAATTGATCTGTAATAACAATAATCTATTTTTGTGATGTTGTTTGAGGGATAAATATTGGCCAAGATATTGAAGATAACTTCCCTGTTCTTCCTTGAAATAATGCCATGAGGTCTTATGCGCTTGGGGGGAGGTTGCGGGGGCAGACAGGCCTCAATTTAACATCTCTGAAAGACGTGCTTATTAAAGTGCAGCACTCCCTCAGCACAATGGAGTGTCAGCCTTAATTTTTGTGAAGTCCTGCTTGGAGTGGATTTGAAGTTTCTTGTTGTAAGGGCAGAAACGTAGACCCTAAGAAAAGCAGATGTCCGAAGAAATGTGGATCTGGAGAAGGATGGAGCAGGTCAGCTGGAGAGAACACAATGAAGAAGTCCTCAGGATGATGGAGCAGGAAAGACCATTAGTGAATTTCACCTTGAGAAAACAATGAGGTTTGATTGGCCATATTCTGAAGCACGAGAACTTGCTGAAGAAGCTAGATAAAGAAAGATAAGGGGGATGTAGACCTAGATGGAAAAAGTGAATGAGAATGTTAAAAGAATTTGAAATTGAAAATGGGAGGTTCCTACACAGGATGATAGTACAATACCACAGGGCGTGGAGAAATGAGCACAGGACCTGCCCTTAGGCAGACCACTACTACTACCTGGAGAGGGACATGAGCTCTACAACCTTCTGACTCAGAGGTGAGAGTGCTACCAATTGAACCACAGCTGACACAAGGAAGGTCACTGAGGTTCTCTACACAAAGAGGATTGACTTCATTCATTCTCCCAGAGAAGCAGGTGGAATCAGCACCAGGATTTGCAAGGACAGCATTGGTCTGCTCCATCAGGTGGCAGCATGGCTCTTACTGCATGTCTGCTGCACATGTGTGTATGGGTTGAGTGATAACCATGTCATCAGTGGGTAGTCCTTGTCAGCCAGGAGCAATTCTTTGGTTTGTTGTGGCTTCCCCATAGTGCAGGGTGCGAGTGATTACATGCACATTGTTTTGCATGCATCTCATGTTAACTCTGTCATATACCTGAACTGAACGGGATTTCACTCCCTCAATAGGCAGTACATCATTCAGGTCAATGCCCAGTATCCTGACAGTCACAATGCATTCAGTTTGCAGCAGTCCTTTATGCCAGCAGCACTTCAAACGCCACAGCAAACCAAAGAATTGCTCCTGGCTGACAAGGACTACCCACTGATGACATGGTTATCACTCAACCCATACACACATGTGCAGCAGACATACAATAAGAGTCATGCTGCCACCTGATGGAGCAGACCAATGCTGTCCTGAAGCAATGAGTCCCCAGCCTAGAAAGCCTTAGAGGAGCCCGGCAGTACTCAGCTGAGCACATCTCAAAGTTTTTTGTTTTCTGCTGCAAGCTGCAACAACCTTGCCTTCATGAGGGAACAGCCGTTGCCACCAGCTACCAAATGAGAAGCTAAGAAGCAGCAGCGTGAGGATGTTGAGGAAGGAGAGACGGAGGAGGAAGTGGAAGGGAAGCTGCAACCTGGACAGCTCCTTGCTGCCTGGGAGGTACATGAGCAACTAATTCAAAAGTGAAATAAGCAATGTCAACCCCAATTCCCCATTTACAAGTAGTCCCATTTTCCTTGCCTTCCCTTTGTCAGTGACCATCACATTAGTGACCTAGACCTTAGTGTACAGGGCACAATTTCAAAATTTGCAATTGGTATGAAACTTTGAAGCATTGTGAACTGCCAAGGGGATAGTGTAGAACTTCAAAAGGACATAAGCAAGTTGATGGAATGAATGGACAAATGGCAGATGAAGTTCAATGTGGAGATATGTGATGTGATTAATTTTGGTAGGAAGAGCATGGAGAGCCAATATAAAATAGAGGGCTCTGTTATGATCTCAGCTGATATTACCACTGGACAAGCCAGATCCCAGGGTGGAACCCAGCTTGATAGATCCTAACTTTTATTTTTTGTTTAAAAACATGGAAGACAGCTACTGAACAGAATCACAGGAGTCAGTTCATGAACTTTTAACAAAAGAATAAGACATTTATTAAACAAGGAAGGATGAATTAAATTACATTACTTGTTCACCCACAACTATACCTTTGCAGACATATACAGATACAGTGCATATGTGCATAAGTCGTTGAAGATGACAGGACAGGTTGAGAGAGTGATTAATAAGGCATGCAGTATCCTAGGCTTTATTGATAGGGGCACTGAGTACAAGAACAAGGAAGTTATGTTGAAACTGTATAAGACATAGTTTGGTCTCAGCTGGAATACTGCTTCCAGTTCTGGTCAACGTACTTTAGGATGTATAGGCATTGGGGAGATTGCAGAAAAGATTCACAAGAATGGTTTCGGGGATTAGGAACTGCAGTTATGAAGACAGATTGGAGAAGCTGGACTGTTTTCCTTGGAGAAAAGAAAGCAGAGAGAAGATTTGATAAGAGGTATTCAAAATCATGAGGAGTCTGGACAGAGTAGATACGGAGGAACTGTTCCCACACAAAAGGATCAAGAATAAAACGTCACAGATTTCAAGTAACTGGAAAAAGAAGTAAAAGCGACATGAGGAAGATCTTTTTCATGCAGCAAGCAGTTAGGCTCTGGAATGCACTGCCTGAGACTGTGGTTGAGGCAAGCTCAATTGGGGCATTCAAAACAGAATTAGACTATTATCCAAAAAGAATGAATGTGCAGGGTTACAAGGATGGGGGAATGGCATTTGGTAAATTGCTCATTCGGAGAGCCAGTGCAGACACAACGGGCTGAATGGCCTCCTTTTGTGCTTTAACAATCTGTGATCACATCATCCTCTTGCTCACAATGTACAAATAAAAGTCAAGGCAATATACGCATTCGTACCCAAATCCCCACGCTGCTCTTTCCAAAGTCTGAGAGCATGAAGTTTGTCTCCGAACAAAGATCAAAGTCTACCGGGCAGTGATTCTTACATAATTTCTTTTTGGGTGCAAGACTTGGACAACCTACCAGCATCCCATAAAGCAACTGGAATCATTCCCTCTGCGATGTCTGAGACCTATTGCAAAATCAGGTGGCAGGACAAAATCTTCAACATCAAGATCCGTGCAGAACTGCTGAATACCTGGCATTGTGAGAATGCTCATCAGAGCTCATGGTCACATGGCTCGCATGGAGGATTCCCAAAGGCAGTACTCTACAGCCAGCTGAGCATGGGAACCGACCCACAGGACATCCCAAACTCAGATATAAAGACAATCTGAAAGCCAACCTCACAGCTTACAAGCTGGATCCCAATACGTAGGAAAAAACGATCATGCACAGACCCAAATTGGAGAAAGCTCTGTCATCAAGAAATTTTGACATTTGAGAACAGGGTCAAGTACCTTCAGGACAAGAAAGCACAGCGCAAAGCCAATGCCTCCATCCATTCCTCCAACGCTGACTTTATATGCAGTATTTGCAGTCAGTTACGCAAATTGAGACTTGGTCTAATGTCACATGAGACAACATCAACCCAGACTGTAAACTGGTCCTTTTTTCTGGCTGAACACTCATCCAAGTGGCAAGAGAATCCATCATCCAAATCTATAAACTAAATTAATTCATATTGCATACAACAATAAACAAATCACCCTTGTATGTTACCTTAGTATCTGTCTTCCATTTGCCTTTGCCTGTCCTGGTGTTCTTGTACATTGCTACTCCAGTCGTTGCAGCATGACTAGTGAAAGGATGCTGCCTTTCAGTAAAGAAAACCGCAGATGGTCTTGGAAGATGGCCTTGAGCATCATGTGCCGAGAAGGCCCATCTTTAGACTGCACCAACTCAGCTTGGGCAGCAGCAGTCTGGGCTGGCTAGCTGTCAGGCAACAGCAAGAGAATTGGGGCATGGCAGTAGTGCAAGCACAAATGCTGCCATCCTGCCACTCTCCTCAGTGGTGCCTCAGCAATCCTAGTAATCTGTTTCAGAACAGCATGGTGGAATGTTATGTCATCCTAGAAGCCTCTTTGAACAGTGGTATCCAGAGCCATGATATCAGACATTGGGTGGCTGCAGCTTGTGCTGTAACAGAAGCTGAAACATCAGCCATCAGATGCTGCATCATGGTTGGTTCCACAAGTGTGTTCATGGAGTTGGCCATGTTGGAATGTTGCCTGTGCCAAGTTGGTGCTGCACTCCTCCATGCTCATTATTACAATGGCAGGCTAATGGTACCAATTACTTACGGGCAATTTGAAATTTTTAAGGAAGACCTGTGTTTTTTTTAAAAAGGAAATACAAGAAAGACACTGAGCAAAAGATGGCTGCTAATGTAAAGTGACCACTTTCTGGAAAGTTCCTATGTGGATTATACTTGACCAACTGGTCCTGAGAGGACATGGAATGTCGCATCTGAAAGGTGTCATGACCTTCTTCAAACAGAGACATTAAAAGGGAGATAGGAAAGATGCAAAAGACTGAACTTTAATTTCCTATGGTTGCAGAGACAAAAGACAGATTTGCACATCTCAACAGACATCCGAAATACATCTCCTGTTGGTTTATATCTCAGAATGTGTAAATGGTCTGAGATGAAAAGAACTTGGGTGCAAGTCATAGTTTTTTCCCCTTCCAGAATACACTCAGTTAAAAAGCTGATGTGCTGGTGTGTGACTATGTATGACAGCGAGCGGAAGAATAAGTAAGTCACCCCCACCCCCCTGCAGCTTGCAGGCAAAGGCTTGCACTCTCTCTCTGTTGCTGGAGGCAGCGCTCAGCAGAATCTAAATGAACTAGGATAGCTTTTCAGCCACCCTGCAGAACCAAGTGTATCCAAACTAACTGAGAAACTGCCAAAGTCAGCTCTACTGGAATCACCCAACTTAACTGCCACAAAGTACCACCGTCTACACTTCACAGACAAGCCAAAGACTGATTTCTATATATTTTTAACTTTTATTTGGACTCTTAGTTTCTCATTTCTGATCTGTATGTATTTATGTTGCATTTTTATTATTTTTCTCGGGTTTTAGTAACAAATAAGCTTATTCTTTCTTTGACTCAAGAAAGCCTGGTTAAATTGGCTTCTTCTAAAAAAAAAATACATTTGGGATGGGAAAAGGCATCCATGGGGGAAAAGGATCCCTTTTAAATTAACCTTGTTGCGACCAACCAAGGGGGTTGAATAAAGAAGGGGAGCCAGCTCGTTCCTCTTCATCCAGGAGCATAACAAAATTGGGGTCCCACTCAGGAAGTTAACAACTTGCGGAACCTCGCCTGGAGACTGGTTGTAACATCATTGACATTGAACATAGTCTTTCTGACAGGCTTCCCACTACACCTAGTATTCCACTGTGCTCACCCAGCAACCTTTTTCTGTAGCCTTTCCCACTGAAGTCCACATCCAAGTCCTCTACATCAATACTCAGGTGTGTGCTCACCCTACGGCAAGCTGTACTTGTACTCTCCTTGCTCCCTTCCCCCAGTTCCAGCTTGTGCCTGAATGTTCAATCACATGCAGATCCCGCCTCTATGCTATCCTCTAAAGTATGCGCAGTGTCAGTATCTTAGCTGGCGGCTATGAGTATGAAATTGAGTGACGGTATGACACTATCTATTCTATCTTCCTGTTCTTCCAATAAAATCCGTGCACGTTGTAGTTCTTGGGTATCGGAAATGAAAAAAGGGGCAAGGGCTCTGTTTATTTGAGGTGAAGGAAGAAAGTAAAAAGTATACAGTGGCATCATCTCAGTTTATAATACCAATAATAGCTTATATTTAAATAGTGCCTTTAAACCGTCCCAGGTGCTTTACAGGAGTATTATAAAACCAAATCTGACGCTGAGCCACACAGGAGATATTAGGTCAAAGGTTTTGTCAAAGAAGTGGGTTTCATGGTGTGTTTTGCAGGAGAAAAGTGAAGTAGAGAGGTTTAGGAAGGGAATTTCTAGAGTTCAGGGCCCATGTTCCCTCTAGCTGTGTGGCTGCCCAGAAATTCTCACCCAGGCCATGCACAAATCAGTGCCTTTAAATTGCCGCATGTGCATAGCAGTGCAAAGAAAATTAAAGCAGCCTTGAATTTAAACAAATCGCCCACACACTAAAAATTAGAGGGTACATTGAGTGGAGTCTAGGCAGCTGATGGCACAGCCACCAATGTAGCGATTAAAACAAGGGCTTCAACAGCAGATGAGCTGAGGCAGGGGTGAAGTTAGGTGATGTTACAATAGACAGTCTTAATGATGATGCAAATACAAGGTCAGACTCTCTTAACGTTGTCAAATATGACACCCAGGTTGCAAAAAGTCTGGTTCAGCCTTAGACATTTGCCAGGAAGAGGGATGGTGTCAGTAGCCAGAGAACGGAGTTTGGAGTTAGGACCAAAAACAATGGTTTCAGTCTTCCTATTATTTAATAGAAAGCGATTTCTGCTCATCCAATAATGGATGTCAGATAACGTGTCGAATAGCTTAACAACAGTAGAAGTATCAATAGAGGTACAGCTAGCTGTCATCAGTATACATATAAGTTAGAGGAGAGTTAGGGATGAGGGAGAAGTGGGATGTGAGAAAGAGGTTAGGAATGAGGATACCCTCATCTTCAATGGCTTCAATCCAGCTAATGGCCATTGCCTCAGAAATGGTTAAACATGTAGGCACACCTGTCCCTTTCCAATCAGTTCGTGCTAACTCCGGTTGTGCACCACCTCCACCTGCAAGAGCGAAGGAACCATGTCTTGATTGTTCTACAATCTGATTCGTTAGTGTGGCTTAATAGTGGCTGTAGGGGAGGGGGTGGTGTAGTGGTATTGTCGCTGGACTAGTAATCCAGAGATCCAGGGTAATGCCCTCAGGACCCAGGTTCGAATCTTACCATGGTGGAATTTGTATTTGTAAACGGTCTGGTTCAGCCTTAGAACCATAATGTAATTTGAATTCAATAAAAATCTGGAATTAAAAGTCCAAGGATGACCATGAAACCATTGCTCATTGTTGTAAAAACCCATCTGGTTCACCAATGTCCTTTAGGGAAGGAAATCTGCCATCCTTACCTGGTCTGGCCTACACATGACTACAGACCCACAGCAATGTGGTTGACTCTTAAATTACCTCTGAAATGGCCTCGCAAGGCACTCAGTTGTATCAAACCGCTACAAAGTCTCAAAAAAGGGATGAAACCAGACAGACCACCCGGCATCGAGCTAGACAGCGGAAAAGACAACGGTAAACTCAGCCCTGTTGATCCTGCAAAGTCCTCCTTATTAACGTCTGGGGGCCAGTGCCAAAATTGGGAGAGCTGTCTCACAAACTAGTCAAGCAACAGCCAGACATAGTCATTCTCACGGAATCATATCTTACAGATAATGTCCCAGACACCACCATCACCATCCCTGGGTATGTCCTGTCTCACCGGCAGGACAGAGCCAGCCGACCTGGCGGCACAGTGGTACACAGTTGGGAAGGAGTTGCCCTGGGAGCGAGTCCTCAACATCGACTCGGGACCCCATGAAGAATCATGGCATCGGATCAAATATGGGCAAGGAAACCTCCTGTTGATTACCACGTACCACCCTCCCTCAGCTGAAGAATCAATGCTCCTCCATCTCGAACATCACTTGGAGGAAGCATTGAGGGTGGCAAGGGTGCAGAATGCACTCTGGGTGGGGGACTTCAATGTCCATCACCAAGAGTGGCTCAGTAGCACCACTACTGACCCAGCTGGCCGAGTGCTAAAGGACATAGCTGCTAGACTGGGTCTGCAGCAGGTGGTGAGGGAACCAACTAAAGGGAAAAACATACTTGACCTCATCCTCACCAACATGCCTGCCAAAGTAGCATCTGTCCATGACTGTGTCGGTAGGAGTGACCACCACACAGTCGTCCTACCTTCACATTGAGGATACCCTCCATTGCGTTGTGTGGCATTACCACCAATCTAAATGGGATAGGTTTCAAACAGACCTAGCAACTCAAGATTGGGCATCCATGAGGCACTGTGGGCCAGCAGCAGCAGAATTGTACTCGAACACAATCTGTAATCTGATGGCCCGGCATATCCCCCGCTCTACCATTATCATCAAGCCACAGGATCAACCCTGGTTCAGTGAAGAGTGCAGGAGGGCATGCCAGGAGCAGCCTTTTTAGCATACCTAAAGATGAGGTGTCAACCTGTTGAAACTTTAAAACAGGACTACTTGCGTGCCAAGCAGCATATGCAACAAGTGATAGACAGAGCTAAGTGATCCCACAACCAATAGATCAGATCTAAGCTCTGCAGTCCTGCCACATCCAGTCATAAATGGTGGTGCACAATTAAACAACTCACTGGAGGAGGAGGCTCCACAAATATCCCCATCCTCACTGATGGGGGAGCCCAGCACTTCAGTGCAAAGGATAAGGCTGAAGCATTTGCAACAATCTTCAGCCAGAAGTGCCAAGTAGATGATCTTCCAGTCTTCAGCTAATTCGGCTCACTCCATGTGATGTCAAGAAACGCCCGAAGGTACTGGGTACTGCAAAGGCTATGGGCCCTGGCAATATTCCGGCGATAGCACTGATGACTTGTGCTCCAGAACTTTCCGCACCACTAGTCAAGCTGTTCCGGTACGGCTATAACACTGGCATCTACCCAGCTATGTGGAAAATTACCCAAGTCTGTCCTGTTCACAAAAAGCAGGACAAATCCAATCCAGCCAATTACCACCCCATCAGTCTTCCCTCGATCATCAGTAAGGTAATGTAAGGGGTCATCAACAGTGCTATCATGTGGCACTTGCTAAGCAATAACATGACGCTGTTTAGATTCCACTAACACCACTCAGCTCTTGACCTCATTACAGGCTTGGTTCAAACATGGACAAAAGAGCTGAA
Organism: Carcharodon carcharias; assembly: GCF_017639515.1. Taxonomy (NCBI): domain Eukaryota; kingdom Metazoa; phylum Chordata; class Chondrichthyes; order Lamniformes; family Lamnidae; genus Carcharodon; species Carcharodon carcharias. Next base: position 102,625,999 of record NC_054474.1, read on the forward strand.
CTCCAGAGGTGAGGGGAGAGTGACTGCCCTTGACATCAAGGCTACTTTTGACAAGTGTGGCATCAAGGAGTCCTAGCAAAACTTGAGTCAATGGGCATCAGAGCAAAAACTCTCCACTGGTTAGACTCATACCTAACACACAGAAAGATGGTTGTGGTTGTTGAAGGTCAGTCATCTCAGCTCCAGGACATCACTGCAATGGTTCCTCAGGGTAGTGTCCTAGGCCCAACCATCTTCAGCTGCTTCATCAATGACCTTCCCTCCATCATAAAGTCAGAAGTGGGGATGTTCGCTGATGATTGCACAATGTTCTGCACCATTCGTGACTCCTCAGATACTGAAGCAGTCCATGTCCAAACGCAGCAAGACCTGGACAATATGCAGGCTTGGGTTGACAAGTGGCAAGTAACATTCATGCCACACAAATGCCAGGCAATGACCATCTCCAACAAGAGAGAATGTAGCCATTGTCCCTTGACGTTCAATGGTATTACCATCACTGAATCCCCCATTATCTACGTCCTGAGGGTTACCATTGACCAGAAACGGAACTGGATTAGCCATATAAATACTGTGGCTACAAGAGCAGGTCAAAGGCTAGGAATCCTGCGACAACTAACTCACCTCCTGACTCCCAAAAGCCTGTCCACCATCGACAAGGCACAAATCAGGAGTGCGATGGAATACTCCCTACTTGCCTGGATGAGTGCAGCTCCCACAACACTCAAGAAGCTTGACACCATCCAGGACAAAGCAGCCCACTTGATTGGCCTCACATCCACAAACATTCACTCCCTCCACCACCGACGCACAGTAGTAGCAGTGTGTACCATCTACAAGATGCACAGCAGGAATTCGCCAAGCTTCCTTAGAAAACACCGTCCAAACCCACAACCACTACCATCTAGAAGGATAAGGGCAGCAGATACATGGGAACACCACCACCTGGAAGTTCCCACCCAAGTCACTCACTATTCTGACTTGGAAATATATCACCGTTCCTTCACTGTTACTGGGTCAAAATCCTGGAACTCCCTTCTGAACAGCACTGTGGATATACCTACACCACATGGACTGCAGTGGTTCAAGAAAGCAGCTCACCACCCCTTCTCAAATGCAACGAGGGATGGGCAATAAATGCTGGCCCAGCTAGCAAAGTCCACATCCCATGAATGAATAAAAAAAATTAGTTGAATAGTTGGTAGCGTATACATACTTTGAGGTATGGGGTGAGGCTTGCAACATCATTAAGTGCATGAGGATGAACTGAAGCATATGCATGTTAAGAACGAGTCCTGACTGACTGTCATCATTGGTAGCTGAGTGATAGGGGTATGTTGATTTGAGCAGTGGCTGAGGCAAATGATGCTATTTGGAAGGATATGGCATTTGAAGATGCATTCCCTGACTTTGACCACTCCTGTAAGGTTATTAAACATCTTGCAGCCCTACATCCAAGCTCTTGGGGCTATACTCCTGGAATTAAACTCTACAGCTATCTGTTCCTATCTGGCTACCTGGGTGTTCTTGTGCATGAAACACAAAAAGTTAGCATGCAGATGCAGCAAGTAATTAAGAAAGCAAATGGAATTTTGGCCAGTATTGCTAGGGGCTTGGAGTTTAAATATAGGGAAGTCTTGTAACAACTGTACAGGGTGTTGGTGAGGCCGGACCTGGAGTACTGTGTACAGTTTTGGTCCCCGTGTTTAAGAAAGGATATACTGGCAGTGAAGGCAGTTCAAAAGAGATTCACTAGGCTGATTCCTGGGATGAAGGGGTTGACTTATCAAGAACAGCTAAACAGCTTAGGCCTTTAATCATTAGGGTTTAGAAGAATGAGGTGTGATCTTATTGAAACATACAAGATTCTGAGGGGGCGTGACAGGGTAGATGTTGAGAAGATGTTTCCGCTAGTGGGGGATTCTCGAACTAGGGGACATAGTTACAGAAGAAGGGGATACTCATTTAAAACTGAGATGCAAAGGAATTTCTTCTCTCAGAGAGTAGTGAATGTCTGGAATTCTCTACTCCAGAGTTTTGGAGGCTAGATAACTGAAAGTATCTAAAGAGAAGGTAGATAGATTTTTGAAATATTGGGGTGTTGAGGGCTGTGATGAGCTGGCACGAAAGAGGAGTTGAGGCCTGAGGCAGATCAGCCATCATCTTATTGAATGGTGGAGCAGGCTTGAGGGGCCGAATGGCCTACTCCTACTCCTATTTCTTACGTGCTTATGTTCCACTACATTCTCATCATGTCTGCAGGGCTTCCTGACCTGCTAAGGACACCGGACATCTCACCATCTCCACCAAGACCTCCAGTGCGGCCTCTTAAAACAGGGGGGCCTGCTCCAATACTGCCTCTAAGCTGGGCATGCAGCCATGCAGAATCTACCATGCAGGGCACAATCAGGCCATGCACAAGAAGTGTTCCCTTTAAGAGGTGCACATGTGCAGCCATGCAGCAACTTTAATGGGATTATGCAATGTAACAAATGGGCCATGCACAGCAACAGGAAGTTAAGAAAGCACTGTCTTTCTCTCCTTCGTGGTCAGCCATTTTCTAGCCCGCCTTCCTCACACCCTCTAATCCTTCTACCAATCACCTTAAATCTGTGCCCCCTGGTAATTGACCTCTCTGCTAGGGGAAACAGGGCATCCTGTTTACACTATCTAGGCCCCTCATAATCATGAACACCTCAATCAGGTCACCCCTCAGCCTCCTCAATTCCAAGGAAAACAACCCCAGCCTATCCAATCTTTCCTCATGGCTGCAATTTTCAAGCCCTGACAACATTCTTGTAAATATCCTCTGTACTCTCTCCAGAGCAATTATGTCCTTCCTGTAATGTGGCGACCAAAAATGTACACAAAATTCCAGCTGCAGCCTAACCAGCATTTTATACAGTTCCATCATTACATCCTTGCTTTTGTATTCTATACCCCATCCAATAAAGGAAAGCATTCCATATGCTTTCTTTACCGCCTTATGCACCAAGGTCTCTCATTTCCTCTACCCCTCCCAGTATACCTCCATTTATTGTGCATTCCCTAGCTTTGTTTGCTCTCCCCAAATGCATCACTTCTCCCTTCTCTGGATTGAATTCCATCTGCCACTTTTCCGTCCACTCAACCAAACCATTGATATAATTCTGGAGACAACAGCTATCCTTTTCACTGTCAACTACATGCCTAGCTTCTGTGTCATCTGCAAATTTCCCAATCATGCCGCCCACATTTAAGTCCAAATCATTAATATATACAACAAACAGCAAGGGCCCAAAATTGAGCCCTGTGGAACGCCACTGGAAATCGGTTTCTATTCACAAAACATTCATCAACCACTAACCTTTGTTTCCTGCCGCTGAGCCAATTTTGAATCCAACTCACCACATTCCCCTGTACCCCATGGGCTTTCACTTTTCTGACCAGTCCACCATATGAGATCTTGTCAAATGCTTTACTAAAATAAATTTGACAACATCCTCTGCACTACCCTCAATCCTCCTTGCTACTTCCTCGAAAAATTCAATGAAATTAAACAACATGACCTTTCTCTAACAGAGCCATGCTGACTATCCATGATTAATCCATTCCTTTCTAAATGACAGTTTGTCCTATCTCTCAGAATTGATTTAATAATTTGCCCACCACAGAAATCAGACTAACTGGCCTATAATTATTTGATCTATCCCTCACACCCTTTTTAAATAATGGTACAACGTTCGCAGGCCTCCAATCCTCTGGTACCATGCCTGTATGTAGTGAGGATGATCTGCTACCTGCCTCAGTCATCAGTGACAAAACTCATTCCCAGCATCACAGCACTTAAATAATGAGGAAGGGCTGAGACATTTAATTTGAAATGTTCAATCCCACTCATTAAAGCCCCTATCTTAATCCTGTCCTTAGCTAATGTCTAGGTTCGCGTAATTTGGATCAGAAGTGGGCATATCCCCTCTCTGGTCCAGAGTCCGAGACAAATCATAGTATCTCCGTCATTTTGCCAGTTGAGATCAGTTCACCCAGCATAGGCTGCAAATCAGGGGTTTCTGGTTTATTTACCTTAAAGGCTATACCAATCTGTGACTTTAACTACGAGGTCATTGCGGACAGCTAAGTTCCGTGGTTATCCTGAAGTTACAAGTTTAAATTTCAGCACTACACAGCTTCCCTGCAATGTTGTTCTGTATTAGAAGACTGGCAGGACATTGAAATTCTCCACGGCTGCTGAGACCTGTCACTCGTTTACTGCAATTTTGTGCTGAGTGTTAAATTTGTTATGTCACACAGCATCACAATCTTTCTGCGAGCTTGCTGTGTACCATTAAAGAACAACATCAAATCTGTTCAATTTCATTGCTAATATGCCACATATTAAGATATAGGGAGCTGCATTTTGAAAGGATGTGAACACAGCTAGCTATCTGTTGACTAACAATATTACTGCAGCAGTGACTTTATAATGCAGTGTCATATAAGGACTATGACATTTCTCCAGTGATCATTGTGAACTATACTTAGCATTCACATTGTTTCCATCACATGTATTCACATTTTTACTTTTGATAATTTTTTCTACTCTACCAAATGGACTGACCGGATCTTGTTATTTCACGGATACAAACAACTCTCCTTTGCCTCACCCAACTGGCCATTCATTATACGTGAGTCTAGAAAATGCTGACAGGCTATTCAATAAGTGTGGGCATTGCAGCTGAATCAGAACCTGACATGCACATGCACTTTCCAGCAGTGATTTTAAAGTAGCAATCAGGACAACCCATCCCAAAGAAACCAAGCCCTATTCTTGTCACCCATATAGTTAAAATTACCAAATGACCCTGGAATCATTTGAAACCTGTACAGTTTAGAGTCACACAAGTAGCACCTTTACCCAGAAGTCCCAACAGAGACAATCACTGATCCTTAAAAGAGTATTATAGCACAGAAGCAGGCTATTCGGCCCATCACACCTGCTCTGAAAGAGCTATACACTTAGTCTCAATCCCTTCACTATCTCCATTTGCCTTTATTTTTAGGTATTTGAGTATTTATCCATGTCTCTTTTAAAAACCATTATGGAATCTGCTTCTGCCATTGTGTCTAATGGAGCATTCCATTGCTAATCAAACTTTTGCATAAAAAATATTTCTTCTGATCTCTCTCTTCATTCTTTTAGTGACAATCTTAAATTAATCCCTTCTAGCTCCTAATTTTCCAGCTAGGGGAAATACTTCTTTTCAATCTTATCAAAAGCATTCACAATTCTGAACATCTCTTTCAGATTTCCTAACATCCTCTGTTGTATAAGAAAATGCCTCAGTTTCTCTAATTTCTCCACATGACTAAAGGCTCTCATCCATGGCATCAGTGTTGTGAATCTCCTCTGCCACTTGTCCATGGCTTTGAGATCCTTCCAAAATGATGCACAGAAGTGGAAGTTCCCCTCCAAGCCACAGAACTGAGCACAAAGTCTAACCATGATCTAACCAATGATTTGTGTAGATTAAGCACTGCCTTTTTGCATTTGTACTCTGAGACTTTAAAGACATGGGATCTCGTACAGTATGCCCTTTACAGTTTTATCAATTTGGCACTCTACTTTTAAAGATTTGTGCATTTGAACTCCTAAGTCTCTCTGATTTTATCCTTTTAAAGTTTCACCATTAAATATATCGAAGTCTTTTTATTCATCCTTACGCACCTGAAATTTCATCCGACACCTACCTGGCCAAACTACTAGCCTCTCTCTAACCTCCTGAAGCTGCTTCAGTTCTCTTACCAGGTAAACAACATTTGGCATCTGTCAAATTATGGCGCTTCTCCAGGGATTCCACAGATCAGCCACCAAAGTTACACTGGGTGATTGGGAGAGCCCACACAGAAATTCAACCCTATTCACTTTATCAATTATTTGGATAGCTAAGAGGAGGTTAAGCAGCTCTAAAATAATCAGTTTCCAAAGACAGAGGCTAAGTGATACTAGGGACAAAATTTGTGAAGTGTTAACAATCAACATAAATTGGTCAATGAATACTGGAAATGTCCCATTGGATTGGAAATATGCCAAAGTTTTATCCATCTTCAAGAAAGATGACAAAACAAACCTGTGAACTACAGTTCTATCAGTGTTTGAGAGGTAACTTGCAAAATAATGGAATAGATTAGGGACAAAGTTGAGATGTGTTACATTTCTATGTTCATTTACTCCTTTCACTCCGGGTATTTTGGATAGTTGCATAAATCAACCAAAAAGCAAAAATAATTACCATTTACATTAATGTCAATTTCAAGATTTCTCCTTATGGTGTGGTAAGCACTCCATGCATTGCAGGCAGAAAAAGATGCACTTGCTCACTAGTCCGCATATCATTATGGTGTACTGAACAGAACAACAAACATAATAGCAATAAAATCAGAAAATGTTGGAAAGACTGTTCTAATGATAGGTCATTGACCTGAAATATTAAAACTATTTCTCTCTCCACAGATGCTACCAGGCTTGCTGAATACTTCTAGCATTTTCTGCTTTTATTTCAGGTTCCGACATCTGCAGTATTTTGCTTAAGTCCAGTTACCTTTTGTGCACTTAATCCCTTTTGAACAGTTTGTACCAACTCCTGATTGAAGTAATAAAAATGACTGGAAACCAATGATTCTCAAAACCAAAATCAAACTCCTGAACAAAATCAAAGAGCTTCCATAATTGAGCCACCAGGACCCAGCACAGTACACTGGTTTTCCAAAATTTACAGATCTCCAACTTGTTGAAACAGTGTGTATGTGCATAATTGGCAGCTTTTTTAATTTAGTGGACAGTAACTCCTTTTTCAAATCACAAAGTTCAGTTTGGAGCACACATTGAAAGGTTGGCTCACAGGGCCATGTAGGATATCGGGACCGAGGGTCCATCTAAGAGAGTGATCTGAAACAGAGCCAAAATATCTGAAGCAAAAGGAGTAAAAGAACATAGAAATGTAACATATCTCAACGTTGTTCCTAATGATCTATTCCAATATTTTACAAGTTTAAAGGTGGACATTTTCAGTGGTGCAGTCTGTATTTGAACAAATCATATAAGTTTGCACTTAATTTGAATAATTATGTTGCTTTCCCAACTAAACTCGCCAATGGTCAACCAAACAGGAGTTGCAGCAATGTACAGAATTAAGGTGGGGTAAGATCTCGATGAGTGAAGTTGGTTATTAACTTTTCAAGTACTGTTACAAAAAGGGCCAACGGCAAGTTAATACTTACAAAAAAACTGCTGAGACTAATACAGGAATATAAGATACAAAGTGGAATGACTTTTTGAATAGGGTAATAGATGCAAAAACGCTAGAATCATTCTAGAATTAGCCAGATGCTGCTAATGGAGAGGAGAATAAGCTAAATAAGCTCAATGGGCTCCATCATTTTTACTCATCTTGTTGATTTTTGTGAATTGGTCTTACTTTACCACTACCTGTGTCAAACATACAGTCGGCTGCTGAAACCTTTTAACTCTACAGTAGAAGTATATTTGAAAAGTAGTCAATACCAAACAGTTTTGGACCTAGCTCAAATGCAGTCTTAAAACTATTGCTACATTTCAATCACAAACTATTTTTCATTAGTGCTACACATTTTTACACAAATAAAAACAAAAGAGTTTCTATAATTCAGTTTTACGCTGTTCCAGTGATAATGGAGCATACAGATGGCAGGAGGTCCTATGTTTTATTCCTGGTAATAATATGTCAAGGTGGGGGAGTCACTATAATCAACCTCAGTATTCTTAAGCTAGGAAGGGGTTAAAAAAGGGAAAAAATTTAGCCAGAGGCTTCACACTTCATTACCATCCAGTGATGCATGTGTATGATCATTAGCCGAGGCTGACCTCCTCTCCTTTGGCTGAACAGCCTGCCCAAACTCCCTGTCATTATGATTTCTTTTTCAGATAGGAAATAGTTCAGCAAGCTTCCACATTGTTGTGTAGATTCCAGTGTTACAGCAATACTGGGACAACATGGTTAGAGGTGCAACTAACTTTAATGCACAAGCTTTTTGTATTACAGTTCAGCCTGTTATTCTGCATTTCAGAAAGTTGCAAATCAAGTCGAATTGCCATTTACTTTGAGAAAATTCAACAAATAGAGTCTCTAAGTTTTTAGACACCAATAGCCACTATGTCCCTCAACTCTCCTGGGAGGTAAGCAATAACTGCAGTAATCAAAAGTTCCTTGAGCTTTGGTGACTTTGAAATGGTAAAATGTCTTTGATCTGCATCCCAGTAAATTCTAGCTAAAAATAGTCTGAGTAGATATTGTAATTGAACAAGTTTGAAATGCAACAGTAAACGTTTGCGTGAAGATTAAAAGAAAGGATTAAGTTTACACCTTTATTTTTCTGCTGTATCAGGCAGTTTACTCTCCTTCAACACAAAGAAGCCCATTTCTGAAGTTTCTAATGGATTTTTAAAAAATTCATGGACATCACTGGCTGGGCTGGCATTTATTGCCCATCCCTAATTGCCCTTGAGAAGGTGGTGGTGAGCTGCCTTCTTGAACCACTGCAGTCCCTCTGGTATAGATATACCCACACTACTGTTAGGGAGGGAATTCCAGGATTTTGACCCAGTAACAGTGAAGGAACGGTGGTATATTTCCAAGTCAGGATGGTGAGTGACTTGAAGGGGAACTTCCAGATGGTGGTGTTCCCATGTATGCTGCCTTTGTCCTTCTAGATGGTGTTGGTCGGGGAGTTTGGTAAGTGTTTCCTAAGGAGCCTTGGTGAGTTTCTGCAGTGCATCTTGTAGATGGTAAACACTGCTGCGGCTGTATGTCAGTGGTGGAGGGAGTGAATGGCTGTGGATGGGCGCCAAGCAAGCAGGCTGCTTGGTCCTGGGCGATGTCAAGCTTCTTGAGTGTTGTGAGAGCTGCACTCATCCAGGCAAGTGGAGAGTATTCATCACACTCCTGACTTGTGCTTTGTAGATAGTGGACAAGCTTTGGAGAGCCAGGAAGTGGATTACTCGCCACAGGATTCTTAGCCTTTGACCTGCTCTTGTAGCCACAGTATTTATATGGCTAGTCCAATTCAGTATCTTGTCAATGTTAACCCCCAGAATGTTGATAATGGGAGATTCAATGATGGCAATGCCATTGAACGTCAAGGGGCGATGGTTAGATTCTCTCTTGTTGGAGATGGTCTTGGCCTGCCACTTGTGTGACGCAAATGTTACTTGCCACTTGTCAGCCCAAGCCTGGGTATTGTCCAGGTCCTGCTACATTTGGAGTTGGACTGCTTCAGTGTCTGAGGAGTCACGAAAGGTGCTGAACATTGTGTAATCTTCAGCAAACGTCCCCACTTCTGACCTATGATGGAAGGAAGGTCATTGATGAAGCAGCTGAAGATATTTGGGCCTAGGACACTATCCTGTGGAACTCCTGCAGTGATGTCCTGGAACTGAGATGACTGACCTCCAACAACCATAACCATCTTCCTGTGTGCTAGGTATGACTCCAGTCAGTAGAGTTTTCCCCCTGATACTCCAGTTTTGCGAGGGATCCTTGATGCCTTTGACACTTGGTCAAATTCTGCCTTGATGTCAAGGGCAGACGCTCTCACCTCTGGCGTTCAGCTCTTTTGTCCATGTTTGAACCAAGGCTGTAATGAGGTCAGGAGTTGAGTGACCCTGGCAGGACCCAAATTGAGCATCAGTGAGCAGGTTATTGCAAAGCTTGATAGTACTGTTGATGGCCCTTTCCATCACTTTACCGATGATCAAGAGTAGACTGATAGAGTGGTAATTGGCTGGGTTGGATTTGTCCTGCTTTTTGGGTACAGGGCATAGCTGGGCAGTTTTCTACGTAGCTGGATAGATGTCAGCTGTACTGGAACAGCTTGCAATCTAATCATGGAATCTTACAATGCAGAAGGAGGTTACTCACCCGTTATGCCTGTAGAAGAATTATCCAATTAGTCCCACTTCCCTCCCCTTTCCGCATAGCACCAATTTTCCCCTTTTCAAGTGGATTTCAAATTCCATTTCATACATTACTATTGAATCTGCTTCCATCACCCTTTCAAGCAGTGCCCTTCCAAATCTTAGAAATTTCCTGCGTAAAATGATTTCTCCTCATCTTCCTTCATGCCAATCTCTGTCCTCTGGTGCTCAACATATTAAATATTAGAGAACTGATCAATTTCTTTCTAGGAGTATCAAGTTGGTGCTTTATTTAACATACAAGTTACAAAGAGTTACAGTGGCCTGAGCATATTATGGTGTAAATGAATATTGAAGTAGCACAGTTCTCCATTTCCCAGCTCAGCACACTGGAATTTGCCTACAAATCAAACAAACTGCAATGGATAACACCAGAGTAAAGCAGTCGAAAAAGTCAGCAAAATAATTCCTGTTTTCTTAAAATATGAATGAAGAAGAAGAAAATAATAGTTGTTCATACGCTATAATTCTTTAATAAAGCCAATAAAATTTCACAAGGCAAAGACAATAGGTCATTCCCCATAAATATATCAAAGGTTAGTCCTTGTGCCTAATCATCATTTGATTTCACATCATTTTTATAGGCTATCAGAGGTCAGATGGGCATGCCAATTGTCACTATTCAATTTTGTATGTCACTGTGATGACTTCTAATCGATGTAAGAGAGTGTGAATCTTGTCTGTTTAAGGCATTAAAGCTGTGTTGACAATCAATATAAAAAGGCTGAAGTACACCACTGACAGTGTGACTAAGCCGTCACAAGAAAGCATTACACTCACTTCTTTGATAACATCCCATGACATCACTAAAGCAAATTGCAGCAGCGAAACTTAGTCCAGACTTCTGAGGCACTTAATTGTTATTGAAGACACCAGGAATAACAATGAGACCATACGAGGGACTGTGCTCATTTGCAACACTTTTCCTCCCCTTTTCAAAAACATGAACGGCAAGCAAGTTAAATATTAATTACAAGGGTAACCAAATCTGCTTCCCAAGTTGGTAACTTTAAGTCTAGGTGTATCCATATTATCTTCTCCACCCAGAGGTGATATGTTTTTGTGTGAAATGAGACCAGAGTGTGAACCTTCGGAAGGTGCCTGAAGTGAGTGATGCCTGATATGCCATGGGGCTTGAAAGTAAGAATCAGCAGTGCTGACTTCCATGTTATCGCCATCCCACTCCATAGACAGGAGTAATGGAGTGCTATCCATGCCTGCACGCATATTCATGATAAACTGCACACCTAGTGGAGAAATCAACAGGACAGGTCAGTCTTGGCCATTATTAAAAAGGATAAAGATAACTTTTCCAATGAGCAGATGACCACCAAAATGCCAAGATCAATCCTTGCTTTGTACCAACTGCAAGTTGGATGGGACAACAGTAGGGGAATTTACAATTTGCCACAGTGCTCCAGGGCTAAGGCAGAAGTCAGCAGAGGGGTGAGGCAGGGGGGAGGGAGGGCAGGGGACAGGAGGGAACAAAAAAAAAATGCAGCAAAGGCTGGCGTGACCATGGAGCTCCTCCTGGAAGTATAGCCACGTGAATATTAAATGAGGACAGAATGCTCCTGCGAAAGACCAGCTTGCCAAAACTCGGTCTGTCCGCAAGAATGACCCAGACCTCCCTGACGCTTGCCATTTTAACACTCCACCCTGCTCTCTTGCCCACGTCTGTCCTTGGCTTGCTGCATTGTTCCAGTGAAGCTCTGGAGGAACAGCACCTCATCTTCCGACTAGCCACTTTACAGCCTTCCGGACTGAATATTGAGTTCGACAACTTTAGATCTTGAACTCCCTCCTCCATCCCCACCCCCTTTCCATTTCTTCCCCCTTCCTTTTGTTTTTTTCCAATAATTTATATAGATTTTTCTTTTCCCACCTATTTCCATTATTTTTAAATGTATTCCACCCATGGTTTATTTCACCTCACCCCCACTAGAACTACCTTGCTTGTCCTGCTCTCCAATCTTAATTAGCACATTCTTTTAGATAATATCACCACCTTCAACACCTCTTTGTTCTTTTGTCTGTGACATCTTTTGGTTATCTCCTCCTATCACTGCTTGCTTGTCCCAACAACCACCCCGCCCCCCCCCGCCCCCGCCAACCAGCTTATATTTCACCCCTTTCCTATTTCTGCTTAGTTCTGTTGAAGGGTCATGAGGACTCGAAACGTCAACTTTGCTCCTCTTCGCCGATGCTGCCAGACCTGCTGAGTTTTCCCAGATATTTCTGTTTTTGTTTTGGATTTCCAGCATCCACAGCTTTTTGTTTTTATCTCTGTGCCAAAACTTCCTGCCTGGCCTCATACATAAATAATGACCGCATGTGTGAGGGACCAGATAGCCAACAGCATCTAAGTAACTGTACCCAGGAGAGACTTTACAACTAGGGGAGGAAATTTTCTGGAAGAAAGAGTCAGGAGGAATCAAGAGATAAAAGAATTACATAGAATTTATAGCACAGAACAGACCATTCTGCCTAACTGTTCGAGATCAGTGATTATGCTCTACATGAGCCACCTCAGACCTTATTTAACCTCACTCACATCCTTATTCATTCACATACTGATCCTGCTTCGCGCTTGCCAAGTTAAAGCAATGCCACATACAAATGGACCCATTGCCGGGCCTCTTTAATAGCGAAAACATACCACAGTTGCATGGTGTAGAAGTGATTGCTTACATTTCATGTTGAACATTTTAGAATCTCTGCATTCTGTTAAGCAGTTCTACTGAAACCAGAAGCCAATAACCGACCTTTGAGGATCTGTGAAGCTGGTCACCGATGTAAGTTTTACGAAACTGGTCAAAGAAGCTAAGCATAGCAAGCTCGATTTTTTCGTTTCCTGACTGCGGCAGCCTGCAGTCTACCAAATTCACCAGCTGAAACACACTATTAAAAAGAAAACTCATTAAAACTCTAATACTAATTAATCAGTCATGACTCAGTGGTAGAAATTTCACCTTGGAATCACAAGGCCATGGCTTCAAGGCTCATTTCAGAGACTTGAGCATAATTCTAGGCTGATATTCAGTCCCATAAAGCGACAATGCTGAACTGCCTGAGCCCACTGTCTTTCAGATGAGACATTAAACCGTGACACTGTCCACTTTCTCAGGTGGATGGAAAAGATCCCAAGGCACAGTTAGAGAGCAGGAGAGTTCTCTCCAGTATCCTGGCCTCAACCAGCATCAGGAAAACACAAATGGCCTAGAAATTCAAGATTAGCCAATTTAAGGGCACCCAGCATCCAACAGAAGTTTTGAGATACGAAGGCCCTGAGATATGGAGTTGTGAAGATGAGCAGGGGGGATGGGAGAGGTGGAGATAGGGAGTGGGGAGGGGAAAAGTGGAGATGGGGAGGGGGGGAGAGAGCAGTGGAGATAGGGAAGGGAAGGAGCAGCAAAAATGGGGAGGGGATGGGGGCGGAGGTGGAGGTGTGAGGAGGAAGAGGTGGAGATGGGGAAGGGAGAGGTGGAAGTGGGGAGCGGGATGGAGTGATGGAGATGGGAAGGGAGTGGGGAGGGGAGGGAGCAGTGGAGGTGGGGGGGAGGGAGAACTGGAGGTGGCGAGGGGATGGGGGTGGGAGGGTGGGAGGGAAAGGTAGAGATGGGAAGGGGGGAGTGGTGGAGATGGGGAGGGGAAGGAGAGGAGGGGGTGGGGAGGGTGAGGTGGAGATGGGGAGGGGAATTGTGAAGGCGGGGTCTGGTGGAGTTTGAGGCTGGGAGAGCGGAAGTTGGGGAGTATGTGGTGGAGATTGGGGCTCGAAGAGGGAAAGTTGGGCAGGTGGATACAGTGTGGAGGTGTACGTGTGGAGATGGGGGCTGTAAGAATGGGAGGTGGGGAGGGTGTGGTGGAGATGGGGGCTCGGACAGGGGGAGTTGGGGGCTGGGAGGGGGATGTGGTGAAGATGGGAGAGGGGGAGATGGATGCAGTTGATGATGGGGAATGTGGGGGTTTGTGCGTGGAGGTGGGAGCTGGGAAAGGGGGAGTTGGGGAGGGGTGAGGGTGTGGTGATGTGGGTTGGGACATGGGAAGTTGAGGAGTGTGAGGTGGAGGTGGGGGCTAGGAGAAGGGGAGCAGAGGAGGGTGTGGTGGAATTGGGGGCTGAGAGAGGGGGAGGATGTGCAGCTGGGTAGTAGTGTTGCAGCCCCAACTGCTACTAAACAATCTAATCTTGAAGCAGGACCTCAAGCATGTGTTAGGTCCCTTACTTTATATTCAAAACTGCTGCTTCAGATAAGGGTACAGGATGCCTCTTGTTTGTCCTTATCAAATATGGAAAGCAATTCCTGTCCATTATTCTGAGGCCTTGGTGGAACATACAACAACTGAAATGCAGGCATTATCTCAGTCAATATCTGGTCATTATCAGATTGATGTTTGTGGGATCTTGCTGTTCACAAATTGACTGCCATGTTGCCTGCATTACATTAGTAAATCTGAAAGCAGCTCATTGACTATAAAGTGCTCTGGAATGTCTGGAGGTTGTGGAAGCTTGTTTATAAATGCAAGTCTTCTTTACAAATCTTTAATAAGTCAACTCTCAAGCTGTACCTTTCCAAAGCCCCTTATTTCTTCAATCATTCATTATAAAGTTAATACTAGGGATCAAAGATTTTTAGTGTCTTGAGGTTCTGAAAGGCACTATACAAGTGCAAGAAAATTAAATTCCCTAGCCTGTGAAAACAGATGTGGGGAAGGTGGTATTAGTTTAACCCCTGCATGTTCATTGCGATAAGTCTGTATTACCTGCTGATTTAAATGATTTTTGAGAGCACCCTGTGTTAACCATTGTTCACACTCTGGTGTACATATCAGAAGATGTCCCAATGCGAGGCATGCACAAGGTGATTTAAAAGCTCTAGCATCTCTTAAAGGGGAGGTGAATTGTGGCTTCAAGTTGATCTAAAGGCAGGAATCTGTTGATAGTTGAAGAAAAATGTCAGAAGGAGACAGGGAATGGGCATCAAGGTTCTCTCATGTTTTACTAAATGTCTTGGTACAGAAAGTGGAGAGGAGGAGAATTATCCTCTATCCCAGGAGCAGAAGGTGGGCCATTCTCTAACCCAGGGGCAGGAGGTGAAGAGGAGAAGAGATTTAAGGTGATTGGTAGAAGGATTAGAGGGGATATGAGGAAAAGCTTTCTCGCCCAGAGGGTGTGGGCGTCTGGAATTCACTGCCTAAGTTGGTGGTTGAGGCTAAAATGCTCAATCCATTTAAAAGATACCTGGATTTACATCTGATGTACTATAACCTGCAAGGCTATGGACCAGATGCTGGAAAATGGGATTAAAATGAGCAGCTAGTTTCTTTTTTCTCTTTTTGGCTGGTGCAGAGAGGCTGAGCGGCCTCTTTCTGTACCGTAACTTTTCTATGGTTCTAGAAGGACAGACATCCTCTATCCCAGGGGGTCAGGAGGTAGAGAGGAGGAGGGACATTGTCTATCTTCAGGGAGTCAGGAGGTAGAGCGTTGGGGGGGGAGGGGGACACATCCTCTAGCCCAGGAGCAAGATGTGATGAGGAGGAGGGACATTGTCTATCCTCAGGGAGTCAGAAGGTGGAGAAGAGGAGGAGCATTTCTAACCCAGGAGCAGGAGATGGGAAAAGAGGAAGAACATCCTCTATCCTTAGGGAATCAGGAGGTGGAAAGAAGGAGAATATTCCATTGTATCACAAGCTCTGGAAAGTCAATAGGGGATGAAACCGGACGGATCACACCCCATCAACCTAGGCACTGGAAACAACAATGGCAAACTTAGCCCTGTCGACCCTGAAACCCCTCCTGACTAACATCTGGGAGCTAGTGACAAAATTGGAGGAGCTGTCGCACAGACTAGTCAAGCAACAGCCTGACATAGTCATACTCATGGAATCATACCTCACAGATAACATCCAAGACATCACCATCACCATCCCTGGGTATTCCTGGGACAGACCCAGCAGAGGTGGCAGGGAGGTATAAGGTTGGGAGGGAGTTGCCCTGGAAGGACTCCGGACCCCATGAGGTCTCATGGCTTCAAGTCAAACATGGGCATGGAAACCCTCTTGCTGACTGCCACGTACTGCCGCCCCATGCCCATCAGCTAATGAATCAGTACTTCTCCTTGTTGAACATCAGCTGGAGCAAACACTGAGGGTGGCAAGGGCACAGAATATACTCTGGGTGGGGGATTTCAATGTCCTTTGCTAAGAGTGACTCTGTAGCACCACTACAGACCAAGCTGACCGAGACTGGGTCTGCAGCAGGTGTTGAGGGAACACCTCAGCAAGAGGGAAAAACATACAAAAAAATACTGTAGATGCTGCAAATCTGAAATAAAAACAGAAAATGCTGGAAAAACTCAGCAGGCCTGGCAGCAACTGTGGAGAGACAAACAGAGGTAATGTTTCGAGTCCGTATGACTCTTCTTCAAAGTTGAGAGGTGTCAACCTGGTGAAGCAACAACACAGGACTACTTGCGTGTCAAACAGCGAATCCAATCCTGGAATCGGTTCCCGTCCACCATTTTTTAAGGTCTGCAGAGCCTCCCTGACTCTGCAAAAAGCCCATTATCTTAATTTAGAACTAGGCCACTTAGAAATGAAACAAGGAAATGCCTTTTCACACAAAGGGTTGAATAAATCTGTGGTTATGAGGGATGAATTGGCTGAGAAAGATTAGGAAGTTAGGTTAAAATAATTGATGTTAGATAAGCAATGGCAAAATTGAAAAATATTTGCAATGAACATACATTCGCTAAATGAATGAAACCTCACCGGAATAGTGGTTCAACAATGGCTGACAAAGACTTTAAGGGTAAACTCATCTAAGCTTAAAATAAGAGGCTTACAACGTTGTCAAAAAGAAAGGTAAGCCTGAGGAGTGGGGCTGTTTTAAAAATCAGCAAAGAGAAATTGACAAAGTGGGAGAAAAGAGAATACAAGGGTAAACTAGCAAGGATCATAGAATTATAAAATGTACAGCACAGAATGAGGCCATTCTGCCACAGTGTGTGCCAGCTGATAAAAACTATAGAGCCTAATCCCACTTTCCAGCTCTTGGTTCATCGCCTTGTAAGTTATGGCACTTCAAGAGCATGTCCAAGTGCTTTTCAATTACAATGAGGATTCCTGCACCAACTATCCTTCCAGGCCCTCATCGCTCTCTGGGTGAAAAGATTTCTCTTAAACTCCCCTCTAATCTTCCACCAACTACTTGAAATCTATGGTCCTTCTGCAAAGGAAAATCGGTCTTGCCTATCCACTCTATCCAGGCTCCTTGTCATTTTATATACACCAATTAAAACTCCTCTCAGCCACCTCTGTTCAGATTGTAAGAGCTTTGCAAGCTTGCAAAAAGGAAGAGATACCAAAAGCAAGTGTGTGTCTCTTAGAGGCAGAAACAGAAGAAACAATGGGGATGAAGGAAATGGCAGGGTGATTAGGCAAATATTTTGTGATAGCTTTAGCACATAATTGTTACAACGCAGGAGGGCATTCAGCCCATCCTGTCAGCATCGATTCCCCAAATGAGCACAGCTCATTTGAGCTCATTGAGCAATGACTTAGTGCCATTCTCCTGCCTTTTCCTCATAACCCTGCACATTGTTTCTATTCAAATAATCATCTAATGCCCTCTTGAATGCCTCGATTGAACCTGCCTCCACCACACTTCCAGACAGTGTATTCCAGACTCGAGCCACTCACTGTGTGAAAAAGTTTTTTTCTCATATCACATTTTCTTCTTTTACAAATCGCTTTAAATCTGTGCCCTCTCATTCTTGATCCTGTTACCAGCAGGGACAGTTTATCCCTAACTGCTCTATCCAGCCCCCTCATGATTTTAAACACCTCTGTCAAATCACCTTTTAGCCTTCTCCTCTCCAAGGAGAACAGTGCGAACCTCTCCAGTCTATCTTCAGAGTGCAAGTTTCTCATCCCTGGAACCATTCTGGTCAACCTCTTCTGCACTATCTCCATTGTGTTCACGTCTTTCCTGCAGTGTGGCACCCAGAACTATACACAATACTCCAGCTGAGGTCTAGCTAGTGTCTTATATAACCTCATCATAACCTCCCTGCTCCTGTACTCTATGCCCCTATTAATAAAGTCCAGGATACTGTATGCTTTATTAACTGCCCTCTCCACCTTCAATGATCTATGCACATATATGCCCAGGTTCCTCTGCTCCTGCACACCCTTAAGAATTGTACCCCTTACTTTATATTGCATCTCCATGTACTTCATACCAAAATGCATAACCTCATACTTCTCCGCATTGAACTTCATCTGCCACCTATCTGCCCACTCCACTAACTTGTCTAAGTCCTTTTAAAGCTCTATACTGCCCTCCGCACAGTTTACAATGCTTCCAAGTTTTGTATCATGCGCAAGTTTTTAATATGTATCAAGAAAAGCAATACTGACCTCTGGGGAACTCCACTACAAACCTTCTTCCCGCCCGAAAAATACACATTAACCATTACCCTCTGTTTCCTACTACTCAGCCAATTCTGTATCCACATTGCTACTGTCCCTTTTATTCCATGAGCTATAACTTTTCTCACAAGTCTGATGTGTGGCACTATATCAAAAGAAATAGTACTGCAGAAATTAATGGGGTTAAAAGATTTCAAATCCCCTGAATTTGACTGCTTACATCCTAGGTTTGAAAAAAAGTGGCTGCAGGAATGGTAGAGGCATTGTTCCTGATCTTCCAGAATTCTAGAATTGGAAGGTAGCAAGTATAACTACTTTTCAAAGTATAGACAGGTTAAGTAAATGGGCAAGAACATGGTAGGTGGAATATAATGTGGAGAAATATGATGTGATCCACTTTGATAGGGAGGAAAGAAAAGCAGAATATTTTTTAAATGAAGAGAGACTGGGAAATAAAAACAAAAAAACTGCGGATGCTGGAAATCCAAAACAAAAACAGAATTACCTGGGAAAACTCAGCAGGTCTGGCAGCATCGGCGGAGAAGAAAAGAGTTGACGTTTCGAGTCCTCATGACCCTTCGACAGAACTAGTTCTGTCGAAGGGTCATGAGGACTCGAAACGTCAACTCTTTTCTTCTCCGCCGATGCTGCCAGACCTGCTGAGTTTTTCCAGGTAATTCTATTTTTGTTTTAGAGACTGGGAAATGTTGGCGTTCAGAGGGAACTGAGTGTACTTGTACATGAATCACAGAAAGCCAACATGCAAGTACAGCAAGCAATTCGAGAAAGAAGTATTATTATATTTATTATAAAAGGATTGGAGTACAAGAGTGAAAAAGAATTACTGCAATTATATCGGGCCTAATGAGACCCCACCTGGAGTGCCATGCACTGTTTTGGACTCCTTATTTCAGGAAGAACTTACTTGCCTTCGAGGGAGTCCAATGAAGGTTCACTAGACTGATTTCTAGGATGTTGGAGGGGTGGGAGAGATTTTCTTATGAGGAGAGATTTAGTAGAGTCGGTTTGTATTCTCTAAAATTTAAAAGAATAAAAAATGATCTAATTGAAACATAATGGCCTGGTTCTTCCAGTCAGCGGTGAAGTGGAGGCGTATACTGCTGATTGTGTTTCAAAGCGTGCTGTTACCTTTTTACGACAAGTATCCGGGACTTCCTCTCCTGATTGCAGCATGGAGCAGTGGGTAGCTAGGTGCAGATACAGCAAGCCACATCCCTTTGAGGTCATTGGAAGAAGGCACAACTATTGAGGTCCAGCAGTGCTCCAGTGTTCTGGTAGGTGCTGTATTTAGGTGTTTTCAAGTATTTACAGTTGTATTCAAGTATACCTTCTTTCAACTTTTAATTCTAGGCCTCCCTCTCCCCACCCCCGCAGCAATATTCACCCCCTTCCCACTCTTTCAGGCAGTGAATTCCAGATTTCCACCACTGTCTGGGTGAAAAGATTTCCCCTTAAATTCCTTTTGAACCTCCTATCTCTTACTCTTAAGCTGTGCCCCCTGGTTATTGACACCTCAACAGGGGAATGGGGCCTTCCTATCCATTCTGTTCAGGCCCTCATAATTTTAAACATTTCAATTATATCTCCCTTTAGCCTCCTCTGTTCTAAAGAAAACAACAAGTCTATCCAATCTTTCCTCATAACTAAAATTCTCAGTCCAGGTAACATCCCCATAAATCTCCTTTGTATCCTCTGAAGGCAATCATAGCTTTCATATAGCCTGGTGACCAAGACTGCACACAGTACTTGAGTTGTGGCCTAACCAGTGTTTTATACAGTTCCAGCATAACTTCCCAGCACTTATTTCTATACTTCAGCTAATAAAGGTCAGTATCTCATATGTCCTCTTGACCACTGTGTCTACCTGTCCAGCCACCTTCAGGATTCTGAGGACACTCCAAGGTCCCTCTGTTCCTCTACACCCTCCAGTATTCTACCATTTATCATATATCTCCTTGCCTTGTTAGCCTTCTCCAAATGCATCACCTCTCACTTCTCCTGATTGAACTCCATTTGCCACTGTTCCGTCCACCTGACTAGTACATTGATACCTTCCTGCAGATTACAGTCTTATTCTTCATTATTAATCACAAAGCTAATTTTGTACCATCTGCAAACATCTTAATCATGTCCCCTATATTTAAATCCAAATTATCCATATATACAACAAAAAGTAAGGGACCCAGTATTGAGCCCTGTGGAGCCCTACTGGAGACAGCTTTCCAGCCACAAAAACACCCAGTGACCATTACTTCTTGCTTCCTGCCTATTAGCCAATTTTTGGATCCAATTTGCCTGGGATCCAATGGGTTCTTACCAGTCTGCCATGTGCGACCTTATCAAAAGCCTTGCTGAAATCTATACAGGCTACATCAAATGCATAACACTCACTGACAATTCTTGCTACCTCTTCAAAAAATTCAAGGTTATGTTTATTTTTGCTGCAGCACGAGGGGGTGCACTTCCTGCACATACTTAGTTGCAGTCTCAGTGTCAAAGTGTCAGCTAGCAGCATTAAAACAAACAAATTGACTTGAACAGACCAACAAGAAGTGAAGAGGGCACTCAGTAGATGTATACCTCTGCCACGCTGTGCTAACTCAATATTATTACAATTACTCAGCTCTTCCTTGAGGCTTTTCCCTGCCTGGCTGATGCTCTGCAACTACAAAACTGACAAAATAAATCTTTTAATTAAGAGCTTCCATCTCACTGAGGAGGCTTCAGAACAATTCACATCCGATAACCTGCTCCAAAAACTCTGCTCACATTTTAATAGCTGTGACAAATTGCACCAAAGCAGCTGAGACATCCACAACATTCTAAAACAATTAACAACATTCTAAATAAGACAACCCACAACATTCTTTAAAAAAAAGCCAACTTCCCCTATTTCCCAATGTTAGCGAGTCCCTTTTGAAAAGTCTGGAATCCGGATCTGCATTACTGCCAAAAATTAATTAGTTCTTCCCTGGGCCATACCCTGTGTACCAAGTTTTGTTGAAAACCGTTGAGATACATTGTTTATAGACTAACAGTGGCTGAGGCAATAAAGTTCAAGTTACCCATTTTTAGGTCTGCACAGTCCTTAACCAATTCTAAGATCTTATATTTAGTCCACCTATCATTTAAAACTGTTCCCTCTGTAAAACATACTTCTCACAATTCAGTAAATGAAGAAGATGGAAATTTCAGTAAATGAGATTCTCAAATTCCAATGTAGAGAATTGGTTGTAATATCTAGTTTAAGAACACGTTTTGGTGAAAATCTATTTTAAAAAAAAGTAGCTTGACTAAAATATTTAAGAAAAAATTAATTTCATGACATAGGACTCAAAACAATGACCCTGGGATTAAGCTCCATTATCAATCGATTGAGCTGCCTGGGCTGTGAAGAAACTCCCTGTAGATAGCCTTAACACACTGGACCTAGCCTAAGGAGGCAGCACTCTCAAAATCTCATTGCGATCATGATCCCTTCACAAATTGGAATCTACGATGAACGTGCTGCAATGCTATACTGAAATGCTACAGTGGAATTCTAATTATAATGTCAATTGGTGATATTACTGGCAACATACACATAAGTATTGAATTTTAACATTGGAACATTACAGGTTTCAATGCAGTGTGAGATTACGTAGCTTTTGATACATCCAAACGCCTGCTGCTGACCAAAAAGGTGGTAGGAGCAGGTGCACATGAGCTGGCAGCCACACTGTGGGCCAAGTATGCAGGCACAACTGGTTCTGGTGCCTTTCAGCTCGACGGCTGAAGTTAGAGCGAAATTTCAATTATGTTAGTCAGACACAATCTTCCCTTAACAAATCAATGCTGACTATCTTTGATTAATCTCTGTCTTTCTAAATGATGATTTATCCTGTCCCTCCCAGAATTTTATTCAATAATTTTCCCACCACTGAGGTTAGGTTTGTAATTAGTCTTTCGGTTTCTCCCTTTTCAATAATAGTACACCAATAGCTGACCTCCCGTCCTCTGGCACCACATTTGTAGCCAGAGAGGATTGGAAAATGATGGTCAGAGCTTCTACTATTTCTTCCCTTGCTTCCTTTAACAGCCTAGGGTACATACCTTGGTATTTATTTATCCACTTAATACTTCCCCTCTCACCATGTTAAATTCATGAAACATTTAACATTCCTCCTTCCCAAACACAATGTCTGTCTCGTCCCTCTCTTTTGTGAAAGCAGATACTCTGCCAAGTTCATATCCATGCTGCCACTGTCCCTCTTATTCCATAGGCTTCAACTTTGCTGACAAGCCGGTTATCTGGCACTTTATTAAACGCCATTTGGAAGTCCGTGCACGTGCTACAACTGCGTTACCCTCAACAACCCTCTCTGTTACCTCATCAAAAAACTCAATCAAGTCAGTTAAACGTGACTTGCCTTTTAAAAAATCTGTGCTGGCTTTCCCTAATTAATGTACATTTGTTCAAATGACTGTTAATTTTGTCTCAGATTATCATTTCTAGAAGCTATCCCACCACGGAGGTTAAACTAGTGACCTGTAGTTGCTGCATTAACCTATTTTCTTTCTCTATCAATATCTTGGTTCTCCTTTGCTTAATTTTTAAATCCTCCCAATCCTCAGTCTTACTCTTTTTAGCAACATTATAAACCTCTTCATTTAATCTAATACTTGCTTTAACTTCTCTTGTTAGTCACATTTGGACCATTTTTCTCCTGGGGTTTTAATTCCTCATGGGGATGCATATTTGTCACAAACTATAGGTTATTTCTTTAAAGGTTTGCCATTACTTATCTACTATCATGTCCTTTCATCAGTTTACCAATCTGCCTACTAGCCCGCCCCTCATATCTATGTAGTTTGTTTTTTTCTAGATTCAAAATCCTAGTTACGGAACAACACTCACACGTTCTAGCAATCCCATCAGAACACCACCCACAACCACCCCCCATCCCCCCACCACCACCCCAAGCCAAAACACCGCTCTTAGTTTCTCCGCACTTGCCGATCCAGCACTCACAGGCACCCACCCCCCAACTTCCATAACACTGCTCCTGGGTTATTCCCTATCCTCCAAAACACTGCACCCAGGTTAGCCCCTAACCTGAGAAACACTATCCCCAGGTTCCACCCACCTCCCTGCAAAGCACAACTCCCAGGTTCCATCTCACCCCCCAAAACAGCACTCCTGAGTTCTACCCATGCTATTTACTAAAATGGACTGAAAAATCAGGTGCCTGTTCACCCTGAGCCTGCTTCCTGCTGCTGGAGAAGACCAATTTCAGTCCATAAGGAGCCAGAAATTCCACTGAGTGTTGGAAGGCTGTTCAACTATAACAGGCTTCGACGCCAAGCCAAACCGAATCTTCACCTGACACCCAGACATTTGACATTTTCTGACTGTGGCCGCTGGCGAGTGATCAGGAACAGCAAATCTGGCTGATTTTCAAACACCTGGCCTCCGGGCAATAACATTGATTGTATCATCACCATTCCTCCTCTGGTACTGGTCAAGGTGAGCTCCCTCATATTCTGGCCTGTACCACTCTTTAGCTGTAGTCAATCTATAGGAGCCATTATAAAGATATGGTTCATACAAGTTTTCTGCCAGACTAACAATAGCAATGTTTAGTTCTAACTTGGCCAGGCACAAGCTGAAGTTTGGTGCCACCATGTGGCAAACCAAATTTTTAAAAAGTGACACATGAAAGATTCTCTCTCACTTTGCCACCTTTCTGTAAGTCTAAACCCAAGCCTGGGACAGGAACAGGGAAATGAGTATGTGGCATCCTGACTCAAATTCCAAAATTTGCTTTTCTCATTAAATTAATTTAAACCTACTGATCAGTACCTTTGTATCATCAGACACAGTCTTAAGTAAAACAATTTGATTCTATTTCAAAAATTTGATTTTGAGCATCTGGGTTTAATTTTCAAATTCCTAGTTGTGCTGCACAAATATTTCATAAACACTTTCAATTTTTGGATCAGTTATTTTATTAAATCCAGATGCTGTAGCTGGCATAAGGTAGTGTAATGTTGTGAATTAACAGGATATGTAGTGAGCACACTGCATATTCTTTATGATTGGGATATGCTGTTCAATATTAAAAGTTAAGACTTTACTTAATAGAAAGATTGGGCAGAAACAAGAACACAAGAAATAGGAACAGGAGTAGACCACTTGGCCTGTCAAGCATACTTCACCATTCAATATAGTCATGGTTGATCTCAGACTTCAACTCCACTTTCCTGCCTGCTCCCAAAAACCTGTCTATTCCAGTTTTAAATGTATTCAATGATGGAGCATCCACAACCCTCTGGGCCAAAGATTCGCAACTCTTTGAACTAAGTAATTTCTCCTCATCTCAGCCCCAAATGATCGGCCCCTCATCCTGAGACCGTGCACCCATGTTTTAGATTCCCCAACCAGCGGAAACAATCTCTCATCATCTACCCTACCAAGCCCTTTCAGAATCTTGTATGTTTTAAAGAGATCATCTCTCATTCTTCTAAATTCCAGAGTATATAAGCCCAATTTACTCGGCCTCTCACCATAGGACATCCCCTCATCCCAGAGACCAATCCAGTGAACCTTTGCTGTACCAACACAAAAACAGAATTACCTAGAAATACTCAGCAGATCTGGCAGCATCGGCGGAGAAGAAAAGAGTTGACGTTTCGAGTCTTCATGACCTTTCAACAGAACTGAGTGAATCTAAGGAGAGGACGGAGACAGTCACTGAGAAAGGAGATATGGCTGTGAAAGCGGGTTTTAGTAAACACCTTGTCAAACACCAGGAGAGAAATGGAAAGCAATGAAGGTGAACAAGGCAAAAGAGAGATACGGAAATCTTGTCGCAAAGAGGAACAAAACTTCTTCAAGGTAGGCATTCCTTGAAGAGGAGTGGCAGTCAATTAAACAAAGAGATAAAAACAAAAAACTGCGGATGCTGGAAATCCAAAACAAAAACAGAATTATCTGGAAAAACTCAGCAGGTCTGGCAGCATCGGCGGAGAAGAAAAGAGTTGACGTTTCAAGTCCTCAAGACCCTTCAACAGAACTGAGTGAATCTAAGGAGAGGGACGCTGTACCGCCTTATCTTCCTTTTACAGGGAGACCAAAACTGCAGACACTCTTATAGGTGTGGCTCACAAATCCCTGTACAATTGTAGCAAGACTTATTTATTCCTGTACTCCAATCCCCTTGCAATAAAGGCCAACATGCCATGCCATTTACCTTCCTAATTGTCTGCATGATAACTTTCTGCATTCCTTCTACAAGAACATCAAAGGCTCCCTGTACATCAACATTTACAAGTTTCACCCCTTTCAGAAAATATCCTGCTTTTGTATTCTTATGACCAAAGTGCATAACTTCTCGCTTTCCTATATTATAATCCATCTGGCATCTTGTTTTCCACTTGCTTAACCTGTTTGTCTCTTTGCAGCCTCTGTGTCCTCCACACAGCTTGCATTGCCACGAAGCTTGTATCATCAGCAAATATGTACATTTAAAACTTTAAAAGGAAACTTAGCTAATCAGGTTAAGGTGATATTTCTGGAGGCGACGATGCACTCCTGCATGCCCTAATGCCCACTGGTCATGGAAGGCCTCTTGTGTACCAGTGGATACTGTGTGCTCCCTTTCCAGTGATATCAGGGTGTGGATGTAGCCACGGAAGTGAAGCAGACAAGAGAGTTGAACAACCCCTTCAACCACCCTATGTCTGGATAGGCCCAGGTGCAGTCTCACGAGGAGATCACGCAATCTGCCCATTTCCTTCCACACCAGGTGGTCAAAGATCAGAGTGTGGGA
This sequence comes from Carcharodon carcharias, assembly GCF_017639515.1. NCBI lineage: Eukaryota > Metazoa > Chordata > Chondrichthyes > Lamniformes > Lamnidae > Carcharodon > Carcharodon carcharias. The sequence goes on from NC_054474.1 coordinate 102,652,249, forward strand.
CTGCAGTTTTTTTTTAAATTCTTTCAAAGGATGTCAGCATCGCTGGGAATCCCAGCATTTGTTGCCCACCAGTAACTGCCCTTGAAAAGGTGGTGGGGGTGAGTTCTTGAATCGCTGCCGTCCATCTGGTGTAGCTACACCCACAATGTTGTTAGGAAGGGAATTCCAGGATTTTGACCCAGAAAACATAGCAATGAGGTCCACTTCAGGGCTTATAGATGTCTTTAGGAAGGATTGCAACAAACCATGAGGGAATTTTATCTAAACCTACAGAAATTCCTTGGCCTGTCCGTAGAATTGTGCACTAGTGATCAAATGTATCAAAGGCAAGCCCTGAGAAAACCATTAGGTCATCCCCTGCTGCCATGGCGCCTCTTCATTCTGCATTGATCCTAGGACATGCATTGTTCTCTAGGACAAGGTTATGCAAAATACCAGTAATATTTGGAACCTTTTGTCTGGGCCATGGAGTGAAGTATGTTGCATCCTCCTAAAAGCATACTTACAGTAGGTAAGGACAGCATTTTCACCCTATGAAGGACAAAATTCCACCAGTTGGGTTTTATGATAATTCAACAGATTCATGGTCACTTTTACTGATTTACAAAACTCCTAATCTCTGACGAGTCCCAAAGAAACAGAAAATTTACAGTGCAGAAGGCAATTCAGCTCATCACGCCAGTCAAAAAACAGCTATCCAGTCTAATCCCGCTTTCCAGCTCTTGGTTCACAATGCTGTAATTTACGCCACTTCAAGTGAATATTTAAGTACATTTTAAATATTATGGGTGTATGCCTCTACCACCCTTTCAGGTCATGAGTCCAGATCCCCAATACCCGCTGAGTGAAAAACATTCTCCTCAAATCCCCTCTAGTTCATCCAGCATACAATTTGAATCTATGCACCTGGTTATTGACCTCTCTGCTAAGGGTAAGAGCTGTTTCAAATCCATTCTATCTAGGCCCTTCATAATTTTATACGCCTCAATGAAATTTCCTCTCAACTTCCTCCGATCCAAAAAAAGCAACTCCAGCCTATCCATGGTGATTACCACGTATCATCCCACCTAGGCTGATGAATCAGTGCTCCTCCATATTGAACACCATTTGGAGGAAGCACTGAGGGTGGCAAGGGCGCAAAATGCAATCTGGGTGGGGACTTCAATGTCCATCAACAAGAGTGGCTCGGTAGCACCACTACTGACTGGGCTGGCCGAGACCTAAATGGCATAGATGCTAAACTGGGTCTGCTGCAGGTGGTGAGGGAACCAACAAGAGGGAAAAACATATTTAACCTCATCCTCACCAACCTGCGTGCCACACATGCATCTGTCCATAACAGTATCAGTAGGAGTGACAACTGCACTGTCCTTGTGGAGGTAAAGTCCCATCTTGACACTGACAATGCCCTCCATCGCATTGTGTGGCACTACCACCGTGCTAATTGGGTTAGATTTTGAATGGATCTAGCAACTCAAGATTGGGAACCACAAGGCGCTGTAAGTCATCAGCAGCAGCAGAATTGTACTCAACCAACATCTGTAGCCTCATGGCCTGGCATATGCCCCACTCTCCCATTACCACCAAGCCGGGGGATCAACACTGGTTCAATGAAGAGTGCAGGAGGGCATGCTAGGAGCAGCACCAGGCATGCCTAAAAATGAGGTGCCAACCTTGTGAAGCTACAACACAAGAATACTTGCATGCCAAACAGCATAAACAGCAGGTGATAGATAAAGCCAAGCAATCCCACAACCAACGGGTCAAATCTAAACTCTGCAGGCCTGCCAAACAAGTCGTGCATGGTGGTGGACGATTAAACAACTCACTGGGGCATGAGGAGGCTCTACAAATATCCCCGACCTCAATGACGTGGGAGCCTAGCACATCAGTGCAAAAGATAAGGTTGAAGCATTCAAAGCAATTTTCAGCCAGAAATGCCAAGTAGATGATCCACCTCGGCCTCCTCCAAAGGTCCCCAGCATCACAGATGCAGTCTTCAGCCTACTCAATTCACTCTATGTGATATAAAGAAATGGCTGAAGGCACTATATACTGCAAAGGCTATGGGCCCTGACAACATTCCGGCAATAGTACTGAAGGCTTGTGCTCCAGGACTTGCCGTGCTTCTAGCCAAGCTATTCCAATACAGCCAAACCACTGGCATCTCCCTGGCTATGTGGAAAATTGCCCAGGTGTGTTCTGTACACGAAAAGCAGGACAAATCCAACCCTGCAAATTACCACCCCATCAGTCTATTTTCAATCATCAGTAAAGTGATGGAAGAGGTCATCAACAGTGCTACCAAGCAGCATTTGCTCACTGACGCTCAGTTTGGGTTCCACCAGGGCCACTCAGCTCCTGACCTCATTACAGCCTTGGTTCAAACATGGACAAAAGAGCTGAACTCCAGAGGTGAGGTGAGAGTGACTGCCCTTGACATCAAGGCAGCATTTGACTGAGCGTGGCATCAAGGCACCTCGCAAAACTGGTGTCATTGGGAATCAGGGAGAAAACTCTCAGCTGGTTAACTTCACATCTAGCACAAAGGAAGATGGTTGTAGTTGTTGGAGGTCAATCATCTCAGTTCCAGGACTTCACTACCAGGGTAGTGTCCTAGGTCCAACTATCTTCAGCTGCTTCATCAATTATCTTCCTTCCATCATAAGGTCAGAAGAGGAGATGTTTGCTAATGACTGCACAACGTTCAGTACCATTCACAACTCCTCAGATACTGAAGCAGTCCATGTCCAAATGCAGCAAGACCTGGGCAACTTGCAGGCTTGGGCTGACAAGTGGTAAGTAACAATCGCATCACATAAGTGGCAGACAATGACCATCTCCAGCAAGAGAATCTAACTGATGCCTCCTAATATTCAATGTCATTCCCACCACTGAATCCCCTACTATCAACATCCTGGGGGTTACCATTGATCAGGAACTAAACTGGACTAGCCATGTAAATACTGTGGCTACAAGAGCAGGTCAGAGGCTGGGAATCCTGTGGCGAGTAACTCACCTCCTGACACACCAAAGCCTGTCCACCATTTACAAGGCACAGGTCAGGAGTGTGGTGGAATGCCTCCATGTGCCTGCACGAGCGCAGCTCCAACAACACTCAAGGAGCTTGACACCATCCAGGACAAAGCAGCCCACTTGATTGGCACCTCATCCACAAACATTCACTCTCTCCACCACCGACGCATAGTAGCAGCAGTGGCTGCATTTACAAGATGCACTGCAGGAACTCACCAAGCCTCCTTAGAAAGCACCTTCCAAACCCACAATCACTACCATCTAGGACAATGGCAGCAGATATATGGGAAAACCTGGAAGTTGCCCTCTAAGCCACTCACCATACTAACTTGGAAATATATCACCGTTCCTTCGCTGGGTCAAAAGCCTGCAACTCCCTCCCTAACTTCACTGTGGGTGTACCTACACTACATGGACTGCAGTGGTTCAAGAAGGTGGTTCAAGAAGGCAGCTCACAACCACCTTCTCAAGGGCAATTAGGAATGGGCAATAAATGCTGGCTTCCAATGCCCACATCCCATGAATGAATAATTTTAAAATTTAAAAAATTCCTCATAGCTAAAATTCTCCAATTTTGGCAACACCCTTGGAAATCGCCTCTCCACTGTCATATGATCAAATCCGTCCTGTAATGTGGTGACCAGAGCTATGCGCAGTACTCTAGCCTTGCCTTAACCAATGTCATATACAGTTTTGACACATCCTCCCTGCATTTAAATTCTTGCTTTAGCCTGTGAAGAAAAGTGTCCTGTATTCCTTCTTAATTACCTTATCTCCCTGTCCTGCTACTGTCAGGGACCTGTGGAGATGCACTCTAAGGACTCTCTGTTCCTCTACATTTTTCAGTCTGCCTCCTCAAATGCATTACCCCATGCTTCTTCTATTGAATTCCATCCACACCACGTAAGTGCCAACCAATGACCACCTCTAACAAAAGCGAATCTAACCATCTTCCCTTGACATTCAGTGGTGTTACCATTGATGAATCCCCCATTATCAACCTCCTGAGGGGGGGCGTTTAGCATTGACCAGAGACTGAACTAGACTAGCCATATAAATACTGTGGTTACAAGAGCAGGTCAGAGGCTGGGAATTCTATGGCGAGTAACTCAACTCTTGACTCCCCAAAGCCTGACCACCATCTACAAGGCACAAGTCAGGAGTGTGATGGAATACTCTCCAATTGCCTAGATGAATGCAGATCCAACAATACTCAACACCATGCAGGGTAAAGCAGCCTGCTTGATTGGCACTCCATCCACTACTTTAGCATTCACTCCCTCCATGACCAATGCACAGTGGCAGCAGTGTGTGCCATCTACAGGATATACTGTAGCAACTCACCAGCATTCCTTGTGCAGCACCTTCGAAACCCATGGCCTCCACCACATTGAAGGACAAGGGCAGTAGATGCACAGGAGCACCACCATATGCAAGCTCCCCTTGACTTGGAATTACATCGCTGTTCCTTCACTGCTGCTGGGTCAAAATTCTTGAACTCACTCACTAACAGCAGCAGTTCAACAATGCCGCTCACCACTGCCTTCTCAAAGGCAAAGAAACAAACAAAAATAAATAAAAATTTTAAAAATGGATTAAAAAAGAGTTCATGTCTGAAGTTGTTGAACTCACTGTTAAATCTGGAAGGCTGTAAAATGCTTAATCGGAAAATGAGGTGCTGTTCTTCCAGTTTGTGTTGGGCTTCACTGGAACGTTGCAGCAGGCCAAGGACGGACATGTGGGCATGAGAGCAGGAAGCAGAACCTCAAAGGTCATAATCTCTGGATTATCACCTGAGCCACATGCAAATTGGCATAGGACAAATCAGATTAGGGAGATGAATGCATGACTCAAAGCCTGGTGTGAGAGAAGTGGGTCTGGTTCGTGGGGCACTGGCACCAATACTGGGAAAAGTGGGATCTGAACCGTTAGGACAGTCTACACCCAAAGTGTGATAGGACCAGTGTTCTTGCATGCTGCATAATTAGGGAAGTAGAGAGGATTTTAAACTAAGTAATGGGGACAAGGGTATAAATTTGGAACGATGTGGTAAATCAAAGGGTAGAGACAAGGCAAAAGAGAACGGTATTATTATAGGAAATGAAAAACAGACCGTGACAGGAAGGGATAGAGAGTATAAATCTAACAGTAAGTCAACAGATGAGACAAAAGTTTATAAAAAGAATAAAAGGATAAAACTAAAGGCTCTGTATCTGAATGCACAAAGCATTTGAAACAAACAGATGAGCTGAGAGTGCACATAGAAATAAATAAGTACCGTTTGACAGCCATTACAGAGACATGGCTGCAGGAGGACATGGATTGGGACTGAATATTAAACAGTATAGGACATTTAGGAAGGACAGGAAATGAGGAAAAGGCAGATGGGTGGCCCTACTAATTAATGGTGGTATTAGCACAATATAGAGGGATGACCTAAGTTCAGGAAACCAGGATGTGGAAACGGTTTGGGTAGAGATGAGAAATGGTAACGGCAGAAGTCACTTGTGGTAGTCATGTACAGGCTCCCTAATAGTAACCACATGTGGAATGGAGCATAAAGGAAGAAATAAAGGGAGATTGTCAGAAAGGCACGACGATAATCATGGGAGATTGTAATCCACATATAGACTAGAAAAGTCAGATGGGCAAAGGTAGCCTAGATGTGGAGTTCATAGAATGCTTCTGGGATAGTTTCTTAGAACAGCATGTACTGGAGCCAACCAGAGAGCAGGCTATACTAGACCTGGTATTGTGCAACAAGATGGTATTAACTAATGGTCTCGTAGTGAAGGTGCCCCTAGGTAGCAGTGACCATAACATGCTTGAATTTTACATTCAGTTTGAGGGAGAGAGGAGTGGGTCCAAGACTAGGTTTTTAAACTTAGAAACGGGCAATTATGAGGGCATGAAATCAGAGCTGGACAAAGTAAATTGGCAAATTAGGTTAAGGGATAGATGCAGTGGCAAACATGTAAGGGGATATTTCAGAACATACAGAATAGATACATTCCAATAAGTAAGAAAAAGTCCAAGGGACAGACACACCATCCATGGTTAACTAGAAAAGTTAAATATAGTATCAAACTTAAAGAAAAAGTATAAAATTGTGAAAAGATAGGGGAAGGCCGCAAGATTGGACAGAATATAAGGAATAGCAAAGGATGGCTCACATGTTAATAAGGAGGGGAAAATTAGAGTACAAGAGAAAACTAGCCAGAAATATAAAAACAGATAGTAAGAGTTTTAAAAAGAAACAAGTTAACGAAGTGAGCATTGGTCCTATAGAAAGTGAGTCTGGAGAATTGATAATTGAAACAAGGAAATGGCAGATGAATTGAACAGGTTATTTTGCATCAGTCTTCACTACAGAGGATACAAGTAACATCCCAGAAGCAGCTATAAATCAGGAAATGGAAGGGAGGTAGGAACTCAGGAAAATTACAATCGCCAGAGAATTGCTACTGAGTAGACTGTTAAGAGCTGCGGGTTGGTAAGTGCCTGGATTCTGATGGACTTCATTCTCGGGTCTTTAAAAAAGTGGCCAGTGAGATAGTTGATGTATTGGTTTAAATCTTGAGAAGCTCCCTTGATTCGGGAAAGGTTCCATTAGATTCGAAGACAGCAAATGTAATTCCATTATTCAAAAAGGGAGGAAGACAGAAAGCGGGAAACAACAGGCCAATTAGCTTAACATCTGACATAAGGAAAATGTTAGAAGCTATTATTAAAGAAGCTGTAGCAGGGCACTTGGATAAGTTCAAGGTGATCAGGTGTACTCAGCATGGATTTGTGAAAGGGAAATCATGTTTAACCAACTTAATGGAGTTCTCTGAAGTAGTGACATGTGCTGACATGTGGATAAAGGGGAATCAGTGGATGTATGTACTTAGATTTCCAGAAGGCATTTGATAAGGTGCCACATCAAAGGTTATTGCAGAAAATAAACGCTCATGGTGTAGGGGGTAACATATGGCATGGTGAAAAGATTGGCTAGCTAACAGGAAGCAGAGAATTGGCAGAAATGTGTCTTTTTCAGGTTGGCGAGATGTAACGAGTGGTGTGCCAGAGGGATAAGTGGTGGGACCTCAACTGTTTACAATTTATATAAATGACTTAGATGAAGGGATGGATGGGATAGCTGCCAAATTTGCTGCTGACACCAAATAGATAGGAAAGTAATTTGTGTAGAGGACATAAGGAAGCTACAAAAAGTTATAGCTAGGTTAAGCGAGTGGGCAAAGATCTGGCAAATGGAGTATAATGTTGGAAAATGTAAAAATGTCGATTTTCGCAGGAAGAATAAAAGAGAGGCATATCATTTAAATGCTGAGAGGTTGCAGAGCTCTGAGATGCAGAGGGGTCTGGGTGTCTTAGTGCGTGAATCACAAAAGGCTAGTATGCAGGTACAGCATGTAATTAGGAAAGCTAATAGAATCCTGTCATTTATTGCGACAGCAGTTGAATACATAAGTAGGGAGGTTATGCTTCAGTTATACAGAGCACTAGTGAGACCACATCTGGAATACTGTATACAGTATTGGTCACCTTGTTTAAGGAAGAATGTAAATGCATTGGAAGCAGTTCAGAGAAGATTTACTAGACTAATACCCGGAATGGGTGGGCTGTCTTATGAGGATAGGCTGGAGAGGTTAGGCTTGTATCCACTGGAGCTTAGAATAGCAAGATACGACTTGATTGAAACATATAAGATCCTGAGGGGTCTTAACAGGGTGGATGAGGAGAGTATGTTTCCTCTTGCGGGAGAATTTAGAATTAGGGGTCACTGTTTAAAAATAAGGGGTCGCCCATTTAAAACGGAGATGAGTCGAAGTTTTTTCTTTCAGAGGGTCATGAGTCTTTGGAACTCTCTTCCTGAAAAGGTGGTGGAAGCAGAGTCTTTGAATGTTTTTAAGGCAGAAGTGGAAAGATTCTTGGTAAGCAAGCGGACGATAGGTTATGGAGAGTAAGCAGGATGCAAATTTGAGGTTACTATCAGACTAGCCATGATCTTACCAAATGGTGGAGCAGGCTCATGGGGCCGAATGGCATATTCCTGCTCCTTGTTCGTATGTTGAAATAGCAAGCGACAGGAAGGTCTGAGTCATGCTTGCGGACTGAGGGAAAGTGTTCCGGAAAGCGGTCACCCAGGCTGCCTTTAGTCTCCCCAATGTGGAGGAGACCGCATTGGGTGCGACAAATACAACAGACCAAATTGAAAGAGGTGAAACTGAAGCACTGCTTTATTTGAAAGGAGTGTTTGAGACCTTGGACGGTGAGGGGGGGAGGAGGTAAAGGGGCAGGTGTTGACTCTTCTGTAGTTGCATAGGAAGGTGCCATGGGGCAGGGGTGAGGAATTGGGGATGATGGAGGAGTGGACCAGGGTGTCACGGAGGGAATAGTGCCTACTGTCATATAACCTCAGCTCCTTCCTTATTTGATATTGCAGCGCACTATCCCCAGTGAGTCGTGACAAAGTTTGGGGGCTCAGATCTGGGATATTTTGGATCAAAAGGCAATGGCGATTTGGGTGTAGATTTAGTAAGTAATAAAGGCTAAAAGGAAACAGCCTGGGAAAACTTACATTGAATTTGAAAGGATTAAGCAGAGTAGTTTTGACAGGTGGATACGAGCATTAGAAGTTGAAGCTACCTATGAAGCTCTGAGAGAGACCATTCTCTTGGAAGAATCTAAAAACTCCCTATCTTTTGCACTAAGAGCCCATGTTGAAGACCAAAGGGTTGCAACTGCTAGACATGCAGCAGCAATAGCTGATGATTATGAGCTGATCCATAAAACTAAACCTTTTTTCCATCACCCCCAGAAATTTGGAAAGTATAGAAAGTGGGAGAGTGAAAGAAAGGAAAGCAGCCAGGGTAAAGAATAGATAACTGGGAATACCTTGAGATCTCCTCCCCAGATCAGGAAGGAAGGTACTGAGGGTGGAGATGAAACTCAAAGGCCTAAGTGTTTCCACTGTAATCAAATGGGACACATTTGTTCAGATTGTTGGAAGCTTTGAGAGGTCCCGGGTTCCAATCCCAGACAAGCCCCCAAACTTTGTCACGACTCACTAAGGATAGTGCGCTGCAATATCAAGCCCCACTGTTCCCTGAGTCACGACAAATGTGAAAAGTTTGATCAACGCACCCAATTGTTTAATTTAGGTTAACAGAATACAAGCACCAGGTTTGTAAACTTAATAAGTAAATAACTGTTGATTGAACAAATTGTCTTTAACCAGTGGCAAAAGAAATAAATAGGAACTGCTAATTTCTAACTCTATAACCTAAACTCTACCCCTTCTTAAAACCCTATACACACTGTGAAGAACATATTTTTATTTTTTCTTGGAGTGGGCTTTAGGATTGGACTGTGGCTTTAAAAACTACCATGGCTGCAGTTTAAGAGAGATGTTCACTGGAGCAGGAAGAAGAAAATCTACAATGTTGCTATTATGAAACAATGTGTTCCAGGTTGGACGGAATGGTGCTGGAAAGGAAACCTGGTTTAAGAGGGAGCTGCCTAGTGATGGCGTTTTGATTGGCTCCTTTCTCTCCTGTGTTTTGTAAGACTCCAGTAACCTGCCATAGTAGCTAGCTGGCTATTCCTCAATTGCTGTATCCTGCTTTCTTTGAGAAACCCATGTCAAGAGGAAAAGGGGAAAAATCACCAGTAGGCATTAAGAACAAGTGCTCAACCAGTAAACTAAAGACTCAAAGTATTAGGAGGCCATCTATTGTCATCAACAAAGAACTGAAAGGAATTTGGAAGGCATTGATCAAAATCAACCCATCGAATCCTGTACTCCAGAATTGGTGCTACTGAACTGTTTTATCTCACCCTTAAAAGAATAAAGAACAAGAAGAACAAAGAAAAGTACAGCACAGGAAAAGGCCCTCCGGCCCTTCAAGCCTGCACAAATCTTATTGCCTGTCAAACTAAAACATTTTGCACTTCCGGGGTCCATATTCCTCTATTCCCATCCTTTTCATGTATTTGTCAAGCTGCCTCTTAAACACCACTATCGTACCTGCTTCCACCACCTCCTCTGGCAGCGAATTCTAGACACTAACTACCCTCTGCGTAAAAAACCTGCCCAGCACATCTCCTCTATAGTTTTCTCCTCTCACCTTAAATCTATGTCCCCTAGTAATTGACTCTTCCACCCTGGGAAAAAGCTTCTGACTATCTACTGTCCATGCCACTCATAATTTTGTAAACTTCTATCAAGTCGCCCCTCAATCTTCGTCGCTCTAGTGAGAACAATACAAGTTTCTCCAACCTCTCCTCATAGCTAATAACCTCCAGACCAGACAGCATCCTGGTTTTGTATGCGTGTGTGTTTGTGTGTTGGGGTTTAAGAAGCGGCAGAGTTTAAGTTATAGAGTTAAAAGTTAGCAGTGCATATTTCTTACTTTTCCCTCTGGTTACAGACAATTTGTTTAATAAACAGTTATTTACTTGTTAAGTTTACAAACCTGGTGCTTATATTCTTTTAACCTAAATTAAACAGTTAGGTAGAATTGGGGTAATTTGGTGGTCTCATCAAACTTCTCACATTTGTCATGGCTCAGGGAGCAGTGGGGCTTAAAACTACAGTGCACTATCGCCAGTGAGTCGTAACAACACCCATACAAGATATATAAGGCACACAAAAACATGGATTTTAAAGGTAGGGTAAAACAGTTCAATAGCACCAATTCTGGAGCATGGGATTCGATGGCTTGATTTTGATCGATGCCTTCCAAATTCCTTTCAATTCTTTGTTGATGACATGAGGTGGTCTTCCAGTACTTTCAGTCTTTAGTTCACTGGTTGAGCACTTGCCTTTCAATGTCTCTAACAGTGATTTTCCCCTTTGCCACTTGACAGGGGTTTTCAGAGAGAGAGCAGTTTATCAAGATATGAGGAGAAAAAGCCAGCTCGCTATTTCTATAGAATTACTAGAATCTTACACACACAGGAGAGAGTGGTTTAGGTCTTTTTCCTTTCAGGCTAGGAGCTATGCTGCTACAATGCTCACACACAAAATCTGATCTAGTCAGGAGGTATTAAAACATTGTTGCCAGGCAGTTCCCATTGGACCAGTCTCCTCCTCGGCACCATCCTGTCTTTCATGGCATACTCTGTTCCAGGACAGCAACATTGCATGTCCCTCACACTGTTTTAGTAGACACGTCTTTCAAACTGCAGCCATTGTAATTTTAATCCACAGCTCAACAGAAATAAAAAGATATGTTCTTCACAGTACGGAATGGTGACAGCGGGCGGTGAGGGGAAGATGTGTTTGGTGGTGGCATCATGCTGGAGTGGGTGGAAATGGCAGAGGATTATCCTTTGAATGTGGAGGCTCATGGGGTGAAAAATGAGGAGCTAAAGTCGACGCAGCTATGGGAGCCAGTGGGCTTGTAATAAATATTGATAAGACAGCCTATCATCATAAATGGAGACAGAAAGGTCAAGGAAGGAAAGGGAAGTGTGGGAGATGAACCATGTGAAGGTGGGAGAGGGGTGGAAATTAGAAGCAAAATCAACAAACTATTCCAGGTCCAGAAGAGAGCATGAAGCGGCACCGATACAATCATTGATACACTGACAAACAAGTTGTGAGAGGGGGCCTGAGTAGAACTGGAACAAGGAATGTTCCACATACCCCACAAAAAGACAGACATAACTGGGGTCCGTGCATGTACCCACAGAGACACCTTTTATTCTAAGGAAGTGAAACAAGTTAAAGGAGAAATTGTTCAGTGACAGAACAAGTTCAGCCAGACGGAGGAGAGTGGTGGTGGATGGGGATTGTTTGGCCCCCTGTTCAAGGAAGAAGCGGAGAGCTCTGAAACCATCACTTTAGTTGCTCATTTACTTTTTAATTACATGCATAAACTCTTACTATATATTTTTATATGTCTAGCTAGCTTTCTCTCATACTTTAGTTTCTCCTTCTTTATCTTTTCTCAGTCATGCTTTCCTTTTTTATATTCTATCCAACCTCCTGATATGGCACTGCTCTTTGCCGAATTGTACATCTGTTCTTTCAATTTGACACTATCTTTAACTTCCTTAGTTAGCCAGGAATGATGCATCCTGCTCCTAGAGTCTCTCTTTCTCACTGGAAAGCAACATTGTTGAGTGTTATGAAATATCTCCTTAAATGTCAGCCACTGCATCTCTACTGATGTGATCATTGATTAACAGAACTACCCAACCACCTTTTCCTAGCTTCCTGTCCTTCTGAAATGTCATGCACCTTTGATTATTCAGGTCCCAGCCTTTGTCTCCTTGCAGCCATATCCCTGTAACAGCTATCAAGTCATACACATTTATTTCTACTTCAGCTGACAATTCATCCATTTTGTTACGAATGCTACACACAGTCTCAAAGCTTTTACTTCTGTCTTCTTTTTTACTATTTTTACAACCTCTGTTACATGTCTGTTAATGCACACTTATTTATATGTTGATGTTGGGTTTGACTGTTAGAAAAAAAGTTTTAAAAAGTGAAATCTTGTCCATCAGTTTCTCTCTTAGAAGTTGTTTGGAGATTGTTTGCTTTTCAGATTATTCAGCAGCACTTGCTTAGCAATAGCCTGCTCACTGTTGCTCAGTTTGGGTTCCGCAGGGGTCACTCAGCTTCTGACCTCATTACAGCCTTGGTTGAAGCATGGACAAAAGAGCTGAACACCACAGGTGAGGTGAGAGTGACAACCCTTGAGTGTGGCGTCAAGGAGCCCTAGCAAAACTGGAGTCAATGGGGATCAGAGGGAAAACTCTCCACTGGTTGGAGTCATACTAAGCACTCCATAGGGTGTTGTCCTCAGCCCCACCATCTTCAGATGCTTCATCAATGACCGCCCTACCATCATAAGGTTAGGATTGGGGATGTTCGCTGATGATTGCACCATATTCAGCACCATTCGCGAATCCTCAGATACTGAAGCAGTCCATGTCCAAATGCAGCAAGACCTGGGCAAAGTCCAGGCTTGGGCTGACAAGTGGCAAGTAACATGCATGCCACACAAATGCCAGGCAATGACCATCTCCAACAAATGAGAATCTAACCTTCGCCCCTTAATGTTCAATGGCATTACCACCACTGAGTCTTCCACTATCAACATCCTGGGGACTGCCATTGACCAGAAACTGAACTGGACTAAATAATGTGGCTACAAGAGCATGTCAGAAGATAGGAATCCTGCGACGAGTAATTCACCTCCTGACTCCCCATAGCCTGTCCACCATCTACAAGGCACAAGTCAGGAGTATGATGGTATGATGGAATACTCTCCGCTTGCCTGGATGAGTGCAGCTCCAATGACACCCAGGAAACTTTACACCATCCAAGATAAAGCAGCCTGCTTGATTGATACCCCTTCCACAAACATTCACTCCCCGCACCACCAAAGAACAGTGGCAGCAATGTGTACCATGTACAAGATGCACTGCAGAAACTCACCAAAGATCCTTAGGCAGCACCTTCCAAACCAACAACCACAGCCATCTAGAAGGACAAGGACAGCAGATAAATGTGAACACCACCACCTGGAAGTTCCCCTCCAAGCTGCTTATCATCCTGACTTGGAAATATATCGCCTTTCCTTCAGTGTTGCTAGGTCAAAATCCTGGAATTCCCTCCCTAACCGCACTGTGCATGTACCTACGCCACAGGGACTGCAGCAGTTCAAGAAGGCAGCTCACCATCACCTTCTCAAGGGTAATTAGGGATGGGCAATAAATGCTGGTCTAGCCAGCAACACCTGTAAACAAATTTTAAAAATTGGTCTCTATGGCAATCGTAACACTCATTCTGACTAATCAGCCATGTGGTGCCTTGTCAAAAGCCTTGTGAAAATCTATGTACTTCAAACACGCTACCCTCATCTACACTCATTGTTACATTCTCAAAAAATTCAATCAAGTGAGTCAGCTAACACCTTCCCTTAACAAATCCATGCTGACTGTCTGTGATTAATGACAATTCATACTGTCCCTTAGGAACTTTTCCAATAACTTACCCATCATCAAGGTTATGCTGACTTGTCTTTAATTACTTGGTCATTCATTTTTTTTTCCTTTTTAAACAACGGTACAATATTAGCTGTCTTGCAGGTCACCAGCACCACGCCTGTAGCCAGAAAGGATTGGAAAGTGATGGTCAAAGCTTTGCTAATTCCTTCCTTTCTTCTCTTAGTTGCCTGGTAAACATCTCATCCAGGCCTGGCAAGTTATCCACATCAAAGATGCTAAATCCCTTGATATTTCCTCTCTGACTATGGGTTGGAGTTTTGCTCTTGACTCGCAAAGTCTTGGCTCCACAAACCCAACTGAAGAAAAAATGGCCTGGTCAGTTGGATTTTGGTTCCAGGGATAGAGGGCTTATCAGGAGGCAGGCTGAAGCAGTGCAGAGGTAGCCACAGGGACTGCTCGGTTCAGAGGCAGTTTGTGTGCAAGGCTGGCTTTGATGCTCCGGCATAAAGCAAAAAAAGAAAGTCCTCTAGCCCTCACCTTTCAACACCCCACCCATACTTCCCATGCCCCAGCATGCCCTCCATGCCAACCTATGCCCCTCTATCCACCCCCCAGAGCCCTTTATTTTTAAAAACACTCTCATTCGTAAAAACTCATTCAATACATTTAAATCCCTTCAACCATTTAATCCCTTATAAAAACAAGCATTGGTATTCATAGCCCCATATCAAAGAATTTATAACCACTCGGAGCTGGCAATCAAACCGTGAACTGACCCCAATGTGATAATCAGTCATGCAGCACACTGATATCCCTCAGGCTTATGTCAACAGAAAGAGTGAAGAAATAGCAGGTACTGATTTTTTTTAAAGTGCAGACTTTTAAAAAATTTAATGGGTGCGAGATTGAAATGCCTTGGCCGTTCCAATGGGATTTCAATGCCTTGAGTGCTTGACAGTACCAATGAGCTTATTCACGTTTAACGCACATTCACGTCTAATTTTAAAAGTCCCAAAAGGCACCTGACCTCTCCAAAGGGCACTTGACCTCTCCTAAAGGAGTGCCTGACCTATCCAAAAGGCCCGTTACTACTACAAATGGGGACCCAACCTCGCCAATGAACTCCACTAAGTTTAGGCCTTCTCCTGAAGAGTATAAAGCCCCTGAGTCATATTTCAGACACCTGGGTGATGAAAATTGAATCTGACTGAAGGCAGCTGAACTTTTTAAGTGCAACCTATCCCTGTTCACCCTACCACCCCAAGCAAAAATGGTGGGTGCCAGTTCTGAGGGCTAGAATTCCAGAATCAGGGCTCTGGCATCATTTTGGCTACGCTGGAGACCTTCTCCGTCCCCATGAAAATTCAAGCCTACGTTTCATGCACCTCCTCCTTAACTACAATTTCCACATCATCCCCTTCTTTTCTGAAAGTAAATGCAAAGTATTCATGAAGAACCATGCCGATGTCACCTTTTTGGTCTCCAATAGGGCCTACACTTTCCTTGGTTATCCTCTTGCTCTTAGTACATAGGAAATTCGAACATACAAAACAGGAGACCCTCAAGCCTGCTCCGCCATTCAACAAGATCATCACTGATCTGCTTGTGTTTCGAATTCCACATTCCCATCTACCCCCAATAACCTTTGATTACCTTGCCTAACAAGATGTTATCTGTCTCTGCCTTAAAAATATTCAATGATCCTGCCTCTACCATCTTTGGAGGCAGAGAGTTCCAAAGTCGCACAACCCTCTAAGAAAAAAACAAAAATAGTGGAAAAACTCAGCAGGTCTGACAGCGTCTGCGGGGAGGAATACAGTTGACGTTTCAAGTTTGTATGATTCTTCATCAGAACTGAGGAAATAGAGAAATGAGGTGAAATATAAGCTGGTAGAGGTGGGTGGGACAGATAGAGCTAGATAGAGAGCCAGTGATAGGTGGAGACAAAGAAGAGATTGTCAAAGATGTCATAGACAAAAGGACAAAGGGATGTTGATGGTGGTGATATTATCTAAGGAATGTGCTAATGGGGACATTAAGGGTAGCAATCAGGACAAGCTAGTGGCAGATGGCCCTAGTGCAGGTGGGGTGGGGGGAAGGGAGCAAAATGGGCTAAAAGGTGGAGATAAAACAACAGATCGAAATAAATTTAAAAATAGGTGGGAAAAGAAATTTTTTTTTTTTAAATTATAACTTATTGGAAAAAGGGGGATCGGAAAGTAGGTGGGGATGGAGGAGAGAGTTCATGTCTGAAATTGTTGAACTCAATGTTAAGTCCGGAAGGCTGTAAAGTGGATTGTCGGAAGATGACGTGCTGTTCCTCCAGTTTGCGTTGAGCTTCACTGGGACATTACAGTAGGCCAAGGATGGACATGTGGGCATGAGAGCAGGGTTGTGTGTTGAAATGGCAAGCGACAGGGAGGTCTGGGTAATGCTTGCATTGGGAGCAGCAAATGCAGTAGGCTAAATTGAGGGAAGTGCAAGTGAAATGCTGCTTCACTTGAAAGGGGTGTTTAGGCCCTTGGACAGTGAGGAGGGGGGAAGTAAAGGGGCAGGTGTTGCACCTTCTGTGGTTGCATGGGAAGGTGCCGTGGGAGGGGGTTGAGGTGTAGGGGGTGGTGGAAGAGTGGACCAGGGTGTCCCGGAGGGAACGATCCCTGCAGAAAGCTGGCGGGGCGGGGCGGGAGGGGGGGGGGGGGGGGGGGGAGGGGGGGGGGGGGGTGGTGAAGGGAAGATGTGTTTGGTGGTGGCATCATGCTGGAGTTGGCGGAAATGGCGGAGGATGATTCTTTGAACACGGAGGCTAGTGGGCTTTTACCTCTAAGACAAAATATGTTCATCTCTGTCCTAAAAGGGCAACCTCTAATTTTAAAACAGTACTGCCTAGTTCTGGACTCACCCACAAGAGGAAACATCCTTTCCACCTTGTCAATACCGTTCAGGGTCTTATATACTTCGATCAAGTCACCCCTCACTCTTCTAAGCTCTAGCAGAAACAAGCCCAGTCTACCTTAGGTTTCCTCATAAGATAACCTGCTCATTCCAGGCATCAAGCTAGTAAACCTCCTCTGAACTGTCTCCAACACATTTACATCCTCCCTTAAATAAGGACACCAAAACAATATTTGAGATGTGGTCTCACCAATGCCCTGTATAATTAAAGCATAATATCCTTACTTTTACGTTCAATTCCTCTCGTAATAAAATATAGTACTCCATTAGCCTTCTTAATTATTGTTGTAACTGCACACTAACTTTTTGTGACTCGTGCACCAGAACACCTAGATACCTCTGCACCTCGGAATTCTGCAGCCATTCTCCATTTAAGTAGTACTCTGTTTTTTTTTATTCTTCCTGCCAAAGTGAACAACTTCACATTTTCCCACATTAAACTCCATCTGCCAGATTTTTGCCCACCCACTCAACCAATCTTTATCAACGTCCTTATGCTCACTTCACAACATACTTTCCTACCTATAAGTCTCATCTGCAAATTTAGCTACCATGCCTTCACTCCCCTTGTCTAAGTCATTGGTATAAATTGTATAATGTTGAGGCCCCAGCACAGACCCCTGCGGGACTTCACTCGTTACATCATGCCAATCAGAAAAAGACCCATATATGCATACACTCTGTTTTCTGCCAACCAATCTTCTATCCATGCTGAAGTGTTAGCCCCCTGCACCATGAGCTTTTATTTTCCGCAAAAACCTTTAATGTGGCACCTTATCAAATGCCTTCTGGAAATCCAAAAACAGCACGTCTACAGCCTCCCTTTTATCTACATCGCATGTTATTCCTTCAAAGAACTCCAATAAATTGGTTAAACATGATTTCCCTTTCCTAAAACCATGCTGACTCTTCCTGATTACCTTGAGTTTCTCTAAGTGCCCAACTATGACCTCCTTAATGACCGATTCTAGCACCTTCCCCACAACAGACGTCAAGCTAACTGGCCTATAGTTTCCTGTTTTCTGCCTCCATCCCTTCTTGATTAGAGGAGTTATATTTGCTACTTGCCAGTCTGACAAAACCTTTCCAGAATCTAGCGAATTTTGTAAAATTAACACCAACACATCTACTACTTCATTAGCCACCTCATTAGTGTATTTATAAAACAGCCTTGGGTTTTCCCTGATTTTATTTGCCAATATTTTTTCTTGCCCTCTCTCTGATTTCCTACTTTCCTTTTGAATTTCAGCCCCGCATTGTCTGTACTCCTCAGGCTTTCTGCAGGATTGAGCTCTCAGTATTCGACACAAGCTTCCCTTTTTTGCCTTATCTTACCCAGTAAGCTCTTTGACACCGAGGTTGGTCTAGGTTTGGGAATCCCACTCTCTCTCTTTGCAGGAATATATGTGTTCTGAATCCTATCCCCTCCTTGAATACCTCCCACTATTCTGACACTGATTTACCTTCAAGTATCTTTTTCCAGTCTCCTTTTGCAAAATCACATCTCAACTTAGTAAAACTGGCTTTCCCCAATCTCAAACTTGTATTCTTGGTCTATCTCTGTCCTTATCCATAAGTACATTAAAACTAACTGAATTATGATCACAATACCAAAATGTTCTCCCAGTGATGCCTCTTCCACCTGCTGAGCTTCATTTCCCAAAATGATGTACAGAACAGCCCCTTCTCTTGTCGGGCTTGCTATATACCAGCTAAAAAAGTAGTCTCCTAACATAACCACAACAGTATTGTACCTGCTGAGGTGTAACTTTCTCATTTTGAGCACTTATAACCTCTATTTTGTCCTGTTGTCCCTCTGAGAGTCCAGAAGCCATGGAAATAAGCTAAGGTGCAACGTTACTCCCTTTTCCACAGTGCATAATGGAATTCTGGTCTGACTATGAGTTACCTCCGTGTGAATTATCCAGGAATAATCCAGGAAATTAGAGGCCGGTGAGCCTTATGTCAGTGGTAGGGAAATTATTGGAGAAGATTCTTCGTGACAGGATTTACTACCATTTGGAAGCAAACGGGCATATTAGTGAGAGGCAGCATGGTTTTGTGAAGGGGAGGTCATATCTCACTAACTTGATCGAGTTTTTCGAGGAAGTGACAAAGATGATCGACAATGGAAGGGCAGTGGATGTTATCTACATGGATTTCAGTAAGACCTTTGATAAGGTCCCTCATGGCAGACAGGTACAGAAGGTAAAGTCGCACGGGATCAGAGGTGAGCTGGCAAGATGGATACAGAATTGACTTGGTCATAGAAGACAGAGGGTAGCAGTGGAAGGGTGCTTTTCTGAATGGAGAGCATGACTAGTGGTGTTCTGCAGAGATCAGGGCTGGGACCTTTGCTGTTTGTAGTATACATAAATAATCTGGAGGAAAATGTAACTGGGCTAATTAGTAAGTTTGCAGATGACACTAAGGTTGGAGAAGTTGCAGATAGTGAAGAGGATTGTCAAAGGATACAATGGGATATAGATCGGTTGGAGACTTGGGCGGAGAAATGGCAGATGGAGTTTAATCTGGACAAATGCGACGTAATGCATTTTGGAAGGTCTAATAGTGATAGGAATTATACAGTAAATGGCAGAACCCTTAAGTGCATCGATGGGCAGAGGGATCTGGGTGTACAGCTCCACAGGTCACTGAAAGTGGCAACGCAGGTGGATAAGGTAGTCAGGAAGGCATATGGCATGCTTGCCTTCATCAGCAGGGGTATTGAGTACAAAAGCTGGGAAGTCATGCTGCAGTTATATAGAACCTTGGTTAGGCCACACTTGGAATATTGTGTGCAATTCTGGTCGCCACATTATCAGAAGGATATGGAGGCGTTGGAGAGGGTGCAGAGGAGATTTACCAGGATGCTGCCTGGTCTGGAGGTTATAAGCTATGAGGAGAGGTTGGAGAAACTCAGATTGTTCTCACTAGAGCAACGGAGATTGAGGGGCGACTTGATAGAAGTTTACAGAATTATGAGTGGACAGAGTAGATAGTCAGAAGCTTTTTCCCAGGGTGGAAGAGTCAATTACTAGGGGACATAGATTTAAGGTGAGAGGAGAAAACTTTATAGGAGATGTGCAGGGCAAGTATTTTACGCAGAGGGTAGTGAGTGTCTGGAATTCGCTGCCAGAGGAGGTGGTGGAAGCAGGTACGATAGTGGTGTTTAAGAGGCAACTTGACAAATACATGGATAGGATGGGAATAGAGGGATACGGGCTCCGGAAGTGCAAAATGTTTTAGTTTGACAGGCAATATGATCAGCGCAGGCTTGAAGGGCTGAAGGGCCTGTTCCTATGCTGTACTTCTTTTTGTTATTTTTTCTTTTGTTCTTGAACACTGAACACAATTATTCATAAATGTAGCATAACAAGAGTTAATTTAATTTACTTTTCAATAAATTGTTATTCAATTACTTCTCAATTACTATTTTGCTGGCCAAGACACAGAGGATCACCATCATAGTCAACACCAGAATATGCAAATTGACATTAACAATGCCAAATAAGACTCAATACCTAGAAATACATTTTTGGGAAAGTGAATTTCACATGATCTGCCAGTATCTATTATCGTGTCCATCAGGCGAGCAATGGAAATATACACATCTTTAATCGTAATTGGGAATTTTCTTTTTGTTGTAGCTTTCAGTTTGAGATGGTTATATATAAAGAAAAACACAAAATATGTATGAAGCCTAAGCTTGGATAAAACAGAAGAAAATTTCTGAATGGGGTTGCAGAATTGCAGTAGTAAGTAATCTTAAGCATGCCCCGAAGGGCAATCAGATCACACAGTTATGGCTCATTTTGTGAAAACTATAAATAAGGCAGCACTTTGTGTTTGGAGTTTCTCTAACTTTGCTTCTGACTATTCAGAGTTAGAGTGGAGAAAAACAAGAAATAAGATCAAAATCATTTGCAGGTGTTACACTGAACGGCAGCTGGGCCACCATTGAAAACTGAAAAGAATGCTTCCAGGAAATGTTTAGCAAAACACTGGCCCAAGACAGCAAGGTCCATATTTATAGCCAAAACAAAATACAAAACAAAAACAAAAACAGAAATACCTGGAAAAACTCAGCAGGTCTGGCAGCATTGGTGGAGAAAAGCACAGTTGACGTTTCGAGTCCTCATAACCCTTCAACAGAACTCATATTTATAGACTCGTTTTCCAAGTGTTTTTCCCATAACCCCACCTTGGAATAAAGCTATGTCAACTGAAAGAAATTAAAAACCCAAACAATAGCAATAGATGCTATAGTTTTCTTTCTCTCCATTTCTTACACGACACACGGAGTACAGTCTATGTTAACCGAGTGGAGGAAAACAAAAAGTAAATCAGTTAAACCTGTCACCTGCTTAACCTTTCTAAGTTGTAGTAGTCTTCAGACAGAAGTAACGTGTCATAAAAAAAGATAGTTATTCAAGGTAACTGTGGATTACTGCCAGCAGCTGACACCAATCTTCAGACTGGCAAGATATGCAGATGTAAATTCTAGAAAGTCATGTAATATTTCAATCTGTGACCATATTTCTAAACGACTGACCACTCAAAGAAGCTTTGATGGAAAAATGATCCTCGCTTGCTCGCTTGCCCTCACTGCTTATTGAGGGTATTTGCAATTAGAATAGGTTTTACTTAGTATTTTACCAGCTATTGCTTTACTTCAAAAGAAAGAATTCAGGTTAAAATCCAGGATGACAGCAGTGAACTGCCTCTTAATACGACTTTACACAGCAGTGTGCGTTAAAAAAATCACAGCAAAAATATGACATCCTTCTCACCAGATTATAACATCAGCTCTACCTTAACTTTACATGAATATTTGTGGTATGGATCTCCACAAGTAAAAAATGCCATTTGTTTTGCTTAAAGCCAACACTGCATAAAGTGAATGAATAAAAACTGTGCCAAGAAAAATTTCTAGAAGCAATCCAGGCATTGCTGAAAATTGGCAGATAAGAAGTTCTGTTTTATTTTCACATCAGGTGTTTTATCACATTGCCAAGTTATGAAATTAACAAACACACACAGAAAAACTTTCAATTTAATGACAGCAGATCAATCTCTTCAACTCATAAAAATAAGAATCTGCTTCTTCCTCCCTACATCCTGATAACAGAATAGCTTTCTCGGCATTGATTAACAAAATGTGGCGTCAAGGAAATACAACAGGAATAATTTCAATCTAACTGGAGAGTCAAATATAAGTATGATCGGCCTGCCTGTCATAGGGAAATTACTGGAGTCTATTATGAAGGAGGTTACAGCGGAGCACTTAGAAAGTCTCATTGCAATCAGGCAGTGTCAATATGGTTTTGTGAGGGGGAAATCACGTTTGACTAATTTACTGGAGTTCTTTGAGGAAGTAGCATGCAACGTGAATAAAGGGGAACCGGTGGATGTGTTGTACTTAAGTTTCCAGAAAACGCTTGACAAGGTGCCACATCAAAGGTTACTACGCAAAATAAGAGCTCATGGTATGGGGGAGGGGGGTAACATGTTAGCATGGACAGAGAATTGGTTAGCTAACAGGAAACAGAGAGTAGGCATAACTGGGTCATTTTCAGGTTGACAGCACGTGACGAGCTGAGTGCCACAGGGATCAGTATTGGGGCCTTACCTATGTACAACTTACATCAATGATTGGATGAACGGACCAATGTATGGTTGCTTAAGTTGTTGATGGCAAAAGATTGGTAGGAAAGTAAGTTGTGAAGAGGATAAAAGGAACCTGCAAAGGGACATAGATAGGTTAAGTGAGTGGACAAAAATTTAGCAGATGGAGTATTATGTGGTAAAATGTGAACTTGTCCACTTTGGCAGAAATAATAGAAAAGCAGCATATTAAAATGGAGAGAGATTGTAGAACCTTGAGGGATCTGGGTGTCCTAGCATATGAATCACAAAGAGTTAGCGTACAGGCACAGCAAGCGATTAGGAAGACAAATGGAATGTTGATATTTATTGCAAGGGGAACGAAATATAGAAGTAGAGATGTTTTGCTGCAGTTGTACAGGGCAATGGCAAGACCACATCTGGAGTACTGGGTACAGTTTTGGTCTCCTTAATTAAGAAAGAATATAAATGCATTAGCAGCTCAGAGAAGGTTCACACGACTGATACCTGCATCTGTATCCATTGGAGTTTAGGAGAATCAGAAGTGATCTTACTGAAACATATCCTGAGGGAACTTGATGCTGAAAGGATGTTTCCCCCTATGGGAGAGACTAGAACTAGAGGACATAGTTTATAAATAAGGGGTCTCCATTTAATATGCAGAAAAGAGAAACAAAGGGTTCAGAGAGACAGATAGCACCACAGTAAGGTATCAGGTGGGGTCAGAATAAATTAGGTTTACTGTGCATGTATGTAAACAAAGGTTCAAAATACATGGAAGTGGCAGGCAAATTTGTCTTTGAAACCTCACATATAGCTTGTGAAAAATCAAAAGCAGGGGTGAAAAATTCAAAATATTGAAATACATGTCACCCCTGCACATATTAGCTCACATTCTTGCTCCTCTGTAATCCAAACAGGGCTGAACACTTACAGCCCCAGGCATCAGTGGGGGCAGAAAGATAAAGCAGAATTTGACTGGAGATGTAGCAAGCCTAGGAGAGAAAGAATATGTGAGAAATTCCAATCACAGGTCTGTCTCTTCCATGCATGCTACTCCAGCTCCTCCGATCACAGGCCGAAGAAAAGAAGTAGAAAAAGAAAAATGAGTAGGATTGGGGAGCCAGCTGGAAACCCAGTAATGAGGCCGGGAGCAAGCATGGGGGAGCTTCCTGCACCGAGAATGTCTTCATGAGCAGCAGCCAGTAGAGAGAAGTTCCATTCTATTTTAATCTTCCTCTAATCCTGTAGTGCTGTTGTGTGGGAGGCAATGACGAATGAGAAGAGGGTCGAAAATGAGCTTAAATTACTAAAATTTGAAATTAAACAAATTGTCAATTGGAGCCATCAGTTGCACATCATTTCCACTACTCTCTGAGCACTTGAAAAAAAGTTTTAGTTTACTATATAGTTAATATAGCACCTTAACATAGTAAAATGTCCAAATCAGATGTAGTCCAAGCATAATGGGTGCCAAGACTAAGAAGAAGAGATGTAATGACACTGAGAAAGAGGCTGATGGACACAAAAACTTCATCAAACCATGTCTTTTAATCTTACAGTTTGCAAAATTGTGAACAACCTGAATATTCCATGAGAAATAAAAGATTCAATCTCACACATTTATGTACGTACTCTTTGTATTTGGCATTTGTGCTATCTTATCTATCTAAAATAGGAAATGCCAAAAAATAATTCTACACAAATACAGAAGGTAATGTCATTATGAACATATGAGTTATGAGCTGGAGTAGGCCATTCGTCCCCTCGAGCCTGTTCCAGCATTCAATAAGATCGTGGTTAATCTGACCGTTGCCCCAACTCCACATTCCCCAATAACCTTTGATTCTCTTTTTTGTCAAGAATCTATCTATATCTGCTTTAAAAATATTCATTGACCCTGTTTCCAACACTCTCCGGGGAAAAGAGTTCCAAAGACTCTCATGATCTGAGAGAAAAAAAATTGTCCTCACGCCATCTTAAATGGGAGACCCCTTACTTTTAAATTATGTCCCCTAGTTCTAGTCTCCACCACAAGAGGAAACATCCTCTCAGCATCCACCCCGTCAAGTCCCCTCAGGATCTTATAGATTTCAATAAGGTCACCTCTCAATTTTCTAAAATCCAACAGATACAGGCACAGACACAGCCTGTCCAACATTTCCTCTTAAAATAACCCCCCCCCCCCCCACCCCTCATCCCAGGTATCAGTCATGTGAACCTTCTCTGAACTGCTTCTAATGCACTTATATCCTTTCTTAAATAAGGAGATCAAAACTGTACACAGTATTCCACATGTGGTCTCACCAACACCCTGCACAACAGTGGCAATGCCATATACAACTACAGCAATGCCCTGAACAATGGTAGCAAACTACATGACTACATTACCTCACAAAGGAGTTAGTGAAAATGAAGAAGAACTGCGTGAAAACCAAATAGTAGCTCTAACAAAATTCAGCTAGGCAGTTTTTTTTCTCAAAAAGAGCTCTCACGAAAGAAATTATTTTGATCCCTGATGTAAATGCACAAAGTGGGGGAAAAAAGTGGTAAGTGACAAGTGCACCCCACAAGTACCTGGCAACGACCACCTCCAGCAAAAAAGAATCTAACCATCTCTGGTATCACCGTTGCTGAATCTCTCACTATTAACATCCTGGGGCTTATTATTGACCAGAAACTGAACTGGACCAGCCAGACCTCTTGCTGGAGGTGGTCGTTGCCAGGCACTTGTGGGGTGCACATGTCACTTACCACTTTTCCCCCCCATTTTATGCGTTTACATCAGGAACCGAAATAATTTCTTTCTTGAGAGCTCTCTCTGAGAAAAAAAACTGCCTAGCTGAATTTTGTTAGAGCTACTATTTGGTTTTCACGCACTTCTTTTTCATTTTCACTAACTCCTTTGTTAGGTAATGTAGTCACATCGTTCCCTACCATTGTACATGGTGTTGCTGTAGTTGTACACAGCATTGCTACAGTTGTACAGGGTGCTGGTAAGACCACATCTGGAGTAAGGTGTACAGTTTTGCCATATAAATATTATGGCTACAAAAGCAGGTCAGAGGCTGGGAATTCTGCGGGGAGCAACTCTCCTCCTGCCTCCCCAAAGCGAGTCTACCATCTACAAGGCACAGGTTAGGAATGTGATGGAATACTCTCCACTTGCCTGAATGAGTGCAGCTCCAACAACACTCAAGAAGCTCGACAACATCCTAAAGCAGCCCACTTGATTGGCACCCCATCCACAACCTTAAATATTCACTCCCTCCACCACCGATAAACCCGACCAGCAGTCTGTATCATGTACAAGGTGCATCGCAGCAACTCACTAAGGTTGCTTTGACAACACCTTCCAAACCCGTGACCCCGACCACCAAGAAGGACAAGGGCAACAGATGCTTGGGAACATCACTACCTGCATGTTCCCCTCCAAGCCACTCACGTTCCTCACTTGGAACACTGTTGTCATTCCTTCACTGTCGCTGGGTCAAAATCCTGGAATGCTCTTCCTAACAGCACTGTGGGTGTACCTACACAACATTGACTACAGTGGTTCAATAAGGCAGCTCACCACCACCTTCTCAAGGACAGTTAGGGGTGGCTAATAAATGTTTGGTAAATCCTGTGAAGAAATATTAAAAAAATAAGCTTAGTGAGCCACAGGCACAGATAACCTCATGGACGTGCAATAACAGAAAGCGGCTCAAAAAAGGGCAGGATTGGTTATTAAGTATTCCTGGAAACAAGGTGTTCAGGAAAGTGTGAAGAAACCTATACTGAACTTTTTTTTTAAGTTCAGATGTTTGGAACTCCAGTTCCTGACAAACTTCGGAACTCCTGCATATGCGCCGGCCGGGAAATGGCCACACACACGGAGTTCAGTGGTTTGCGTTCGTTAGGCTGCGGACTGGCCCTGTGTCTGCACAGAGGAGAGAGGGCAACGGCACAAAAAGGCAGGTCAGATGATCTAATACGGAGCACCTTCATCAAGGGTGTCCCAGGGAGCAGGACACAGGATGAGGACAGGGAGAGGTCCCAAACCAGGGAGGGGAACAGGGAGAGGTTAAAAAAAACAGTCCCAGACAAGAGATAAAAACCAAGGGACAGAAATAGGTTCCTTAAGTGAAGTTAAAGAAAGGATCAGAGTAATAGGCTTAAAATTCAAGAAAGAGTTGCAGGAAGCAGACTTTAAGCAAAATGGGCATATGGGGAACCCTGAAGATTCAAGAAAGCCGCTGAAGGTTGGTGACTCCATTGGGGCAAAGGTACCGTTTTGGAGCAGTGGTGTTCTGCTTGGCACAGCCAAATATCTGAAATCGTGCTTGGAAGGTGAAGCATGAGTGTACTCGGAGATCCAGTGGAAAGCAATTGCAGAAGGCAAGATTGAAATCATGCGAGGTAAGTCATTGCTAAAGCCGTCCAAATGGGAGCAACTTTTGGAGAGAATTCTAAGGCAAGATTTGCAAATGTGGAATTTGGAAACCCTCATGAGAAAGACGTAATTTCAGTGATATGGGTTGGCTCACAATGTGGCAAACATCTGGGTGAGTTGTTGGGAAATCCACGGACTCTGTTTTGGTCTTATCTGCCATCGATTGTGTAGTGTGGTGTGTCCGACCAAAGTTTGCCTGTTAATTCACATGTACCTCATGCTTACCCTGGATGTTAGAATATAATATAGATATTATAAATGGTTTTATCTTTCTGAATGTGTATAGTAAAGTTTATTTTTGTTTGTTCCAATCCCATGGAATCTTGTGGCTTTATTCACTTAGTAAGCGTCTTGACTGTCAAACTACATCTACTTTAAGCAAAACGTCATTGGTCCCTAACCGCATCAACCCCCGCGTCCCAGGGTCTGGCCAAGGATCATAACAAATGATAGGGAAGTAAAGAAAGGAGGAGGGATTGCAGTTTTGATTAAGGACAGTATTACAATGCAGCAGAGAGAGGATGTCCTACAGGAGTCAAGGACAGAAGCTAGAAAAAATAGAGGAATTAATACATTGCTGGGTGTATTTTATAAGCCACCAATTTGTGAAAGATATAGATGAGCAAATTTGTTTGTGAATTTTAGGAAAGAAGTCGAAGTGGGCCATTCAAGGTTGGGGCCTGTGAGGTTGGAGACCAAGGAGGGAAGATCTCCACAGGAGATGAGGCTGCAGGCGATGGTTTGGTGTTCAGTAGTGAGATCATGGTCCAGGTGTAGTCGGAACAAATGTCGGAGAATTGGCATTTGACCTCTGTCCAGTAGAGGTTGGATCACCAGGCAACAACAGCACCACCCTTGTCAACAGTTTTGATGGCAATGCTACGATTAGACCTGAGAAAATGGAGTGCTGTGAGTTCAGAGGGAGAGAGTGATTGAGGGGAGCACAGAACGTGAGACATATGAACATCTGAATTAGGAGCAGCAGTAGGCCATGCAGCCCCTCCAGCCTGCTCAGCCATTCAATATCATGATTGACCTGACTGTAACCTCAACCCCACATTCCTGCCTACCTCTGATAACCTTTCACCCTTTGTTAATCAAAAATCTATCTGGCTGTGCCTTAGAAATATTCAAAGATTCTGCTTCCACTGCCTTTTCAGGAAGAGAGTTCCAAAGAGTCTCAACCCTCAGAGAAAAATTTTCTCCCCATCTGTCTTAAAAGAGCAACTGCTTATTTTTAAACAGTGACCCCTAGTTTTACGTTCTCTGACAAGAGGAAACATCCTCTCCACACTCATCCTGTCAAGACCCCTCAGGATCCTAAAGCTTTCAGTCAAGTCACTTCTTACTCTTCTAAACTCCAGTAAATTCAAGCCTAACCTGTCCAACCTTTCCTCATAAGACAACCTGCCCATTCCTGGTAATAGTCTAGTAAGCCTTCTCTAAACTGCTTCTAACACATTTATATCTTTCCTTAAATAATGAGACCAGAACTGTACACAGTGCTCCAGATGTGGTCTCACCAGTGCCCTGTACAACTGAAGCATAACCTCCCTATTTTTGTAATCAATTCCCCTCACATTAAATGATAACATTCTATTAGCTTTCCTAATTACTTGTTGTACCTGCATACTAGTCTTTTGTGATTCATACACTTAGACATCCAGATCCCTCTGAATCCCAGAGCTCTGCAATCTCTCACCATTTAGATAATGAGCTTCTTTTTATTCCTCCTGCCAAAATGGACGATTTTACATTTGCCCACATTATAATCCATTTTCCAGATCTTTGTCCACTCACTTAACCTATCTGTCCCTTTGTCACCTCCGTATGTCCTCTTCACAATATACTTTCCTACCTACCTTTGTGTCATCAGCAAATCTAGCAACCATTCCTTCAATCCCTTCATCCAAGTCATGTATATTTATATTAATTGTAAAATTTGTGGCACACTACTTGTTACATCCTGCCAACCAGAAAAAGACTCATTTATGCCAACTCCCTGCTTCCTGTTTGCTAGCCAGTCTTCTATCCATACCAATGTGTTATCCCTTACACCATGAGCTTTTATTTTCCACAATAACCTTTGATGTGGCACTTTATCAAATGCCTTCTGGCAATCTAATTACAGTGTATCCACCGTTCCCCTTTATCCACAGTGCATGTGACCCCTTCAAAGAACTCCATTAAGTTGGTTGAACATGATTTCCCTTTCACAAAACCATGTTGACTCTGCCTGATTGCCTTGAATTTTTCTAAGTGCCCTGCTATAACATCTTTAATAATAGCTTCTAACATTTTCCCTATGATAGATGTTAAGCTAACCGGCCTGTTTTCTGTCTCCCTTCTTTTTTGAATAAAGGAGCTACATTTGCTATTTTCCAATCGAATGGAACCTTCTCTGAATCAAAGGAATTTTGGAAAATTAAAACCAACGCATCAACTATCTCACTAACCACTTCTTCCAAGACCTTAGGGTGAAGTCCATCTGGTCCTGGGGATTTGTCAGCCCGCAGCCCCAACAATTTGTTCAATACCACTTCCCTGGTGGCTGTAATTTTCCTGAGTTCCTCCGTCCCTTCCATTTCCTGATTTGCAGCTATCTCTGGGATGTTACTTGTGTCCTCTATTGTCAAGACCAATGCAAAATACCTGTTTAATTCATCCACCATCTCCCTGCTTTCCATTATCAATTCCCCAAATGAATTTTCTATAGGGAACAACACTCATTTCATCAACTCTTTTCTTATTTAAATATTTATGGAAACTCTTACAATCCGTCTTTATATTACTAGCTAGCTTTCTCTGGTACTCTAATTTTTGCCTCCTTATTAATATTTTTGTCATTCTTTGCTGTTCTTTATATGCTTTTATGTGCAATTATATGCTTTTTCTTTAAGTCTGATGCTGTCTTTAACTTTTTTAGTTAACCATGATTGTGGGGCCTCCCTTTGGAATTTTTCTTTTTCCTTAGATTGTATCTATTCTTGGTGTTCGGAAGATCTCTTCAAATGTCTGTCACTGAACCTCTATTGACCTATCCCTTAACCTCATTTACCAGTTCATTGTGCTAGCTCCACTTTTATGCCCTCTTAATTGTCCTTATTTAAGTTTACAATACTAGTCTTGGATGTACTCATCCCTCACTCAAAATGATTATAAAATTCAATCATATTATGATTGTTGCTATCTAGGGGTGCCTTCATTATGACGTTATCAATTAATCATACCTTGTTGCACAAAACCAGGCCTAGTATAGCCTGCTCTTTGGTTGACTCCAGAACGTACTGTTCTAAGAAACTATCCTGAAAACATTCTATGAACTCCTCATCTATGTTACCTTGGCACATTTAATTTTTTTCCAGTCAATATATAGGTTAAAATCCCCCATGATTATCACCATACAGACAATGTCACACCAGTAGCTCTGAATGAAAGGTTCCAGAGGATATGAGGCCAGGGGGAGGGGTCCACGTGGAGGGAGAATACAGTAAGTCCTAACTTAAAACTGTACTTGCATTGCTGAAAAGTGCAACTTTAAGCAAAACAACTTTAAGCAAATCAGAAATCCCATTAAAACCAAGGTTAAAAGCTTTAGTTAGGTTCTATAGGGCCTTTAGTATCAGAGAAAAACATCAAAACATTATACCCTGAAAGTTGAAATACTCTACATTGCAAAATTCCTATATGGATAAATAAAATAACTTTTCAAATAAAATAAATGTAACAATATAAAAGAAATAGGCTAACTTTCTACTAACCTCCCACACACTGCCTCTCATGCTCACTGAACCTCCCGCTCCCTGACTCTCCTAGTCGTTGTGGACCCACCATCTCGCTGTCAAGCCTCTAGTTCACAGCCTCTGTGCTCCCTGTCCATCTTTCTCGCTGCTGACCCTACAGTTCACAGCCTCTGTTACTCCCTGACCATCTATCTCACTGTCAAGTCTTCAGTTCACAGCCTCTGTTACTCCCTGACCACCTGCCTCGCTGCCGACCCTACAGTTCACAGCCTCTGCCGTTCCCTCATCCTCCCAGTATCGCTGCGGCCCTTTCCTCTTGCCGTACCTCCCATTTCCCACCTCTCCCACTCAATGCTTTTCTTTCCTGAACCCTCGCTGTGAGTGAGGACTCTGGAAATGAGCAGTAAGCGGCAGGAAGAGCAGCTTAAACTTGCATGAGGTGAGCCACAAACTGGAAAGGCAGTAAAAGGGATCATCAGGGACTGGCAGAAGCCATGAACTGGGGGATCAGCAGTGAGCGGGGGTTAGGGAGTTGCAGAGCCCACAAACTGGAGGGTCAGCAGCAAGAGCGGAGGTCAGGAAGTGGCAAAGGCCACACATTGGAGGGTCAGCAGTGAGAAGGGAGGGTCAGGAGGCATCAGAGACTGGTTGAAAATGGCACCGGTCAAGTCATAAGGCCCTATGTCAGAACGGGCGCGAAACAACTTTAAAACAAATCTTGAGATGCTAAATGAGAATACGGGCCCCATTAACTGACCGGTGTTAAAATGAAACACCTTACAACTGGGCGGCTTAAAACAAGAACTTACGGTACTGGAGAGGAGGAAAGGGTCCATTGTGTGGAGGATGATTCCTTTACAAGGAAGTGAGCATGGAAGCAGTGGAGAAAGGTGCTCAGGGTCATAGAGAGCTGGAAATTCATTCAGGTGAGGACATAAGGGAATGAAGCTGAGGCCTTTGCTAAGGGCAGATCATTCAGGGTCAGAGAGGGGAAAGTGAATACACAGCAAAAGGTGAGATTGGAATACAGGATGAGGTTAGAGGGAAATGAAAAGAAAGAAAGAACCGGAGTGATACTGGTACCCATGAGTTGTTAAAGCTGGCGGCCATTCAAATCTGAAAGGAGGAACAAGGCTTTTTGTTAAAACATCAGTTGAGACAAAGGAAGAAATGAAACGTCAAATCAGGGCAGTTTTGAGATATAGTGAGTTGCTGCTGCTGAAGTAAGAAGTTGAGTGCATGCATGTGACAACTGGGTAAGTAAAGAAACAAAAGATGGGTCTAGCGGAGGTGAGAACAGAATGATGAACAGCTTCCACACTCTGCTGCACTCTATTTCCAATTCCTGGTAATTACACAAGTGCAATGGCAGGAATACGCAAATAAGCCATGAATATAGTCACATAGGGTCTCCTCATCTTAGAAAAAGTAACTAAAACTCATCTCAAGAAAATCAGCCTACACATAAAACAGCCAGACATGGCGCACACACTTCCTTGGAGAAAAAACAAATAAAAGCTGTATTTTAGAAATCTATTTGTTTCTTTAACTCATGGGGATCCATCAAGTAAACTCAGATGTAACTGTAACTCATCTTAAAACATCTCTACTTCAATTTCAACAAAAGGAAAATGTTGAATCTGAGAAATTGGTTTTGGCAGGTTTAGATCCTTTCAACGTATTTGTCTGCTTAGTTTTGAAAACTCCAGTCCAGCTATCCAAGTGATATGGCTGGTTGTTAATTATAATCCAGTGAAAAGATGGTGTTTTCTTTGATGCAGCACTAAAATGCTGACGAATAGATTGAAAAACTGACCACCTACCAAATATGCTGACAATTTTCATGTATTTTTAGTCTTATGTGAAAAGATTTGATAAACTTGGGCTTTACAATTTTGAAAAAGGGTAACATTTCCTCTCAAAATGACTTACCAATAATATTTTAGTATTGCTGAAAAAAGAGACATTTTTTGTCGAAGCTTTTCGCCTTGCACGCATCAGGACAATTTGCAAGACCACCGGATGTAAAGGGAACAACAATTTATACTGTATGAGAAGAGAGTGCTAATTGGTTGGCAAGTGGATTCTGATTGGTAGAGGTGTTGCCATGGAGAATTCACCAGTTGATGGTGACTGAGAGTTAACTGCCAAGCATTGCGTGAAATTTAAATCAGACAGCTTGATCATGATTGGTCAAGGGATTGCCCTGAAGAATAACCAGCGAATGGCTGTCACTTACTTTGTATAACTGAAACAGGCGCAGCGCAAACATGTTCTTTCTGTCTGCAAAGAACAGGGCCCTGCGTATGTAGCTTCCAGTACATGCAAATGTATCATCCTGCAAGCCCGACTGACAATCATAAATTGGTTGTCAGCATAATTCTTAGCACACTGAGGATTATTTAGCAAATGTTATCCATTTGCGGTACCACATCTAATGTTGGCCACTGTGCTTTGAGTTTTGCAAGCACGGGCTGATTGGGTATGATCTGTAACTTGTCCGTTGAAAACAGAGGAAGGGGCATGCTGTTTGATACAATCCGCTAGTCTTTGGAATGTACGGCCTACATACTAGCATCACACATAAATTTCCGATATGTGGATTATATGTTTGCTATAATTAAATCTGCAGCTGCATGTAATAATTTCATTGCATGCATAATGGGCTCCATCCTGCGCTCAAATTCACCTTTGAAAAGGAGCAGTCAAATTAACTCCCTTTCCTTGACATACTAATTAAGAAATCTGCCAGGGGGGTCTCTACCATGGTCTACCGCAAGCCTACCTCCACTGGTCAATATACGCGATGGATTCTTGTAGTTCCACGCGCTAAAAGATTGGCCTAATCAGCAACCTAGTAAGTAGGACCCAAGCCATTTGCTCACGATGCAAGCTTGATGCTGAAATAGGGCACAAAGGCATCCTGTGGGATAATAGCTAACCTGATCTTATGATTTCACGCTGTATATTGCAAACTCATGACGAGCCTTAGGCCATCATTCTTGGCCCTGAGAAGTGCTCAAATTATCCTGGAAGGGCAAGGTATCTTAAAAGTCTGAGCAACAGGTGAAGCTAGCTGTTTCATGCTGCTACTATGCTAATAGAGGAGGTGGTGGCATTGTCACTGGACTAGTAATCCAGAGACCCAGGGTAATGCTCTCGATGATTCAAGATCCGAGATGCGAGTAATGATTCGAACCCGGGTTCAAACCCCACCACGGCAGATGAAAATCTGGAATTAAAAAACAATCTGATGATGACCATGAAACCATTGCCAATTGTCGTAAAAACCCATCTGGTTCACTAATGTCCTTTAGGGAAGGCAATCTGCTGTCCTTAACTGGTCTGGCCTACATGTGACCCTAGACCCACAACAATGTGGTTGACTCTTAAAATGTCCTCTGAACATGGGCAATTAGGGATGGGCAATAAATGCTGGCCTAGCCAGTGGACAGCGACGCCCACGAATGAAATAAAGAAAAAAAAAGCAACACGAGCGGTATTCACCACTAACAGGATGCTGCCAACAAGCCAGACATTCTGACTAGCACACAAGTGAGTAATGTGGTGTATGAATTTCAGTGGCAGTGCAATGCTAGGTATTTAGGCTGTACATCCCAAAGACTGGCAGATTGTATTGAACAACATGTCCCTTCTGCTGTTCACAATGGGCAAGTTACAGACCGTACCCAGCCAGCGCTCACACTTGCAAAACTCAAAATACAGTGTCCAACATTAGATGTGATTCCGTGATTGGACAACATTTACTAAATAATCTTCAGTGTGCTAAGAATTACACTGAAAACCAATTTAAGGTTGTCAGTCGGGCTTGTAGCATAGAGCGTTTGCGTGTACCGGAAGCTACATATATTGATTCACAGGGCCCTGTTCTTTGCAGATAGAAAGAACATGTACATACATTGCGCCTTTCTCAGCTATGGCAGCTCAGCTGGTTCGTTCCATGGCGCAATGCCTTGACCAATCAGAGTTAAGCTGCCTGGTTTAAATTTCAAACAATGCTTGGTAGTTAACTATCAACCATCATCACCTGGTGCATTCTCCATGGCAACACCTTTACCAGCGTCCCCTTGCCAACCAATCAGCACTCTCTTTTCATACAGTATAAACTGTTGCTCCCTTTACATTTGGTACACTTGTGGATTGTCCAGATGAGTGCAAGATGAAAAGCTTCAACAAAAAAATCTTTTTTTTCAACAATACTCAAAGTTCTGTACCACCAACGCATATTAATAATATTTACATTTGAGGTTAGGTCACAGCAAGGTCGCACGAAGGGCAAATAAGATTAATTAGTACAAAACTCTCTGGTTTACTTTGGATAATGACCAAAGAATCTTTAACATCCACCAGACCGGCCAGACCTCAAGTGAACATTTCAACTAAAACATGGCACCTTCAATGATATCGCACTCCATCAGTATGACACTAAATTATATTCCTTTCTGTATCCAGTTCTCAAACTTCTGAAGAGAGGTAACACTGATAACAACTAAGTGAGGTACAGTCAGCAGCTGCTGGCAATTGGTAAACATTCCTTGAATCAATGAAATCAGTCATTCTCTTAATTGAAACTGGCATTGGAAATCATCATCAAACATCACACAAAAATCAAAGAAACAAAAAGATCCTCTGAGTTTCTTATCCTTCTATTTGTGAACAAACAGTAACTAGTGACAAAGCTCTTGTCATGTATACTTCATACTATAAGATTCATACCTCATCACAAATTGCATTTCCAAGTGGTTTAAAAATAGCATATTTCAAAAAAACTATGACTTACCGATAAACTATTTCTCCATCCATCGAGTCTTGTTCATCAGTACAAGTAAAAGTTAATCTGCCTCCAATTACAGCACCAACTATATACACCAACCAAGCCAAGCGACCTGAGGATATATAAAAAAACAAATGCTCAATCCCTCAATATTATAAAGGATATTACCATAAAATTATTAAATACATTAAAAGGCTCTTTAACTACAAGGCCCAGACTGATCAACTGGACAACCATAGCTCTGACAGGCAACATATTTGGCGCAACTTATTTAGCTTCAATGGAATATGCCAAATTAAGACATCAGAGGCCTGACTAAAATTGAAAGCCTGGTCTTCAGCAAGCTGAAAACTTTAAGGTCCAGCACACTGCACCATTGTTAACTGGTTGGGTCCAATAAGAGAAAACTCATATGCAATTAATTTAAGTTCAGCTAACTTGAATGTATTATGGTTCAGTATCTTCAGCCTCAGATCAGTTCAGTTGCAAACTTTTTTTGGATTGCTCACTTTTTTGAAATGCATAAGGTGCTTTGCTCAGTAATCAACCGTATTTTTGACCTAGTCGATATCAAAAAGTTACTCGATGTGTATTACTTTTCAATGTAATAAGAATATTTTTTAGACTGATTTGAGTTGTCAAGAGATTCTACAGCAACCTTCCACAATTCAAGCTATCAATGGAAACACTTTGACATCCTCAATCGAGAAGAAAACATCAGCCACAAGTATCTCTAGGTAAACTTCAAATATACCTAAAATAGGAGTTTAGCTTATATAGTGCCTTACTAAGTCCACAATGGCCAAAATGCTTCATAACCAAGTAATCACTTATGATGTGTTATGAGTATTGCTATGTAGGTATATCCAGTAATCATTTTACACACAAGGTTCCCCAAAATGATAAAGAAGATGAATGGACAATTCATTTATTTCTAGTGGTGTTTTTGAGGGGGGAATTCTGGCCAGGATACCTGAACAGGCAAGACCTCAGTCTAACGTCACATTGATAATACAGCACCTTTTGGAATTCAGTATTGTACTGGGTTAGATGGTCAGGACCAGAAGTGGAACATGAACCCCTGACTTTTCACACATGCAAGAGACTAGCTATAAAACCAAGTAAGGTAGAACTTGTAGTGAATTAAACATCAAAATGAAAGCAAAATACTGCACATGCAGTAGTTCTAAAGAAGAGTCATATTCGACTTGAAACATTAACTCTATTTCTCTCATCACAGATGCTGCCAGAACTGAGTATTTCCGGTACTTTGTTTTTTTTATAAGGTAGAACTTGCATTTATATGGCAATATTCTAGATACCCTAAACCACTTCACCGCTAATCAATTATTTTTGAAATGTGATAATTGCTCTAATGCACAGCAACCAATTTGGCACAGGAAGATCCCATAAAATTTGGTATGACAACTGACCACATCATATATTTTGGTAATATTATTTGACGGTTAGATGTTAGCAAGGACACCGTGAGAGCTCTCTTGCTGTTATTCAATTGACCTGAGAGGTAAGATTGAGCCTGGTGTTGGGTTCCTCCAACATGAAGAAGGAACCCAACACTGTATATTTTAAAACTTTACCCTTATTACTAGTTCTTATTTTAAATCTGGACTTTTCTGATGGCTCATCCTCCATCAGGAAATTATCCTTAGCCGTCTTCAGAACAAAATAATTCTCTTATCAGCTTTGGGAATGTCACAGCTGTTTATGCCTTAGGAGCCCCTAACAGACCACCTGGGACTGTATGGACCAATTTCAAAGGGATCTACAGGAATGCCATTTACATTTGATAAGCCAACATTGCTAGGGGAATCAGTTGGTCTGTTGAGACAATGGCTTCCTAAACGCCAGACCCTCAACACGAATGGCACCCCTTTCAACCTATAATGGCTGAGACATTATCAATCCTGAAAACAAAGCCATTTCTACATGCTGGATAAACATCCTTTATTGAAGTCACTGTGCAGAAGGAAGGTCACATAACCCAAGACTCTGGCCTTTTGAGCAGTTTAGTATTACCTTTCTGAGCTGTGAAGCCAGACTGCTGTTTAACATCCAACTGGCAGGCCACACAGAAGCAAACACTGCTCAGGTTAGACCACTGGCCCATCTAACCTGACTCTACTAGAAGATTTCATAGCATCACCTACAGAGCTGACACAATCTCTGCATGCCTACTTCATCTTGTGACATCATAACCACCTGAAAAGTGAACTTTAAAACACCAATCTCCAGCCAGCCAACCATCAAGTGCCTACGTGAAAGGCTGCCTCATTAGACTCTGACTTTGGGACTCTGGAACTCCCATGAACCAATATTCAGGCTTTGCTGTGGTCCTTGTACAGTAAACCTCCTTTTCTCTAGCCCCCTTTACTGTGTGAATGCAGAGTGGAAAGTTGTGAACACTCCTTTTCACAGGTTTTTGAATGTGCAAAATAAATTAGCCTTCTTGAGTCCTAAGTCAAATTTGCTGTGAGGTTATTAGTGAAATTGGATCACACAAAAACCTAGGGGTTGGGAAAATACACCACCACTTATTCTTTAAAACAAATTCAAAACACCTTCCATTTACAGACAGGTAGTAAGAGGAAAACAGTGCTGCGTGAATTACCACCTCCTGTCCAAAACACTTGGGTTAATATCATATCTGAAAGATGGCACTTCTGACAGCAGCACTCCCTCAGAACTGCACTAGATTACGTGTTCAAGTCTCTGAAGTTGGACTTAAATCCACAATCTTCGGACTCAGAGATAAGAATAACACCACTAAACCAATACCGAAACCTGAAAGCTAATTAAAAGTACAAAAATAGAGAATGGAAGAGTGCTCACTCATGTGCACTTATTCTTCCATGTAGACCAAAATTCCAACTGGAATGCATGCCTTTCTTGACAGCACTTTCAAGAATCTCACAGATTCAAACAAGGAGGATAGCTTAGCAAAGCTACGACACCATTTGTTTCGTTCTTCTAGACATAATGCAAGAGAGATTGCCTTTTGCTCGATAGGTGATCTTTCTCTATCTCTCTACTGAGCTTATTTATCAATAAAACTATGGCTAGCCTTTCACCAAAGATCACATTATGCCTGTAGACTTGTTCTCCTTCCTGTAGTTAAAATCAGTTGGTAATGGCCAAGTTAGCTGAGCCACACAGACCAGGAGTTTTGGGGTTCAATTTTCAATCTGTGCCACATTAGCTCATTTTAGCCTAGATGGCAGGTGGGTGCTGCAATTGATCTCTGCTCCTCTGAGTTCAGAAGGAGAAAAATCAGACGAATCAATGCTCCAGATCTCAATCCAAAATTCCTTGCTGGGAAGTTCACACATATGGACATTAGGCAAGTGATGTGATTTCCCCCACACCATGGTCAAAATTGACTGCCCAAGCTCATAGGGAAACTCTGATCACTTAGGTGAGGTACTGCTGGGCATCAGAAGCAGCGCTGCAGTGCTGCTTTATGCTGCATTAGAGTGCTTCAGCTGGAGTTTGGTGAGTGAGGGAGTTCAGTAAAAAGGGAAAGAGGTGATCCTTTAATTTTATATCTTTCCTCAGCCTCCAGTAGCTGGCTTTTACTTTGCTACAGATGATGCCCATAAAGCAGCAAGAGTTCAGAGAGAGAGAGAGACAAGGAGTTTACAGATAAAATCTAACAGGTGTCCCATAAGTTCTTAGGTTGTTAAGAATAGGACTGGATGCTGGTGGATGGTGAGTACGGAACCTTAATTTTTAAAAAAAATTTTCATAAAAATCTCATTTTGTTGTAGTTAGCATTTAACTGATATCTACAGTTTAAATTCTAAAGTTCCCAGCCTTAAGCAGGGGTTTAACAAGGTCTCCACTGGATGAGCAGTTGGGTTTAGTTAATTAAAGAAGCAGCTGAAATTGGTTCCTCTATAACTGGGTCAGCTATCCTTTGTCTTAGAAGCATATAAAGCCAGCCAACTTAGTGCGACTTAGAATAGCATGGAAGGGAGTTTGGGGAGGAAGCAAAAGAGGTTCTTCTTGCTTTTGCTTTAGGCATTTGATAATGTGAGAGGTGCGGCGGCCTTAAAGAGTGAGGGGAACCATGCCAAAGATCAGAGCGGGACCCAGTGCAAGAGAAGTGGTAGTCTTGGTATTTTTACTGTCCTTAATATTCCTTAAATTAGAGGAATTAAAAGTAAAGGGAGTAATTTAAGTTTCAGTCATGATAGGGCAGCTCAACCACATGGAATGCTCATCTTGTGCAATGTGAGAAGTCAGGGGCACTTCCAGTGTCTAGAGTGACCACGTGTGCAGCAAGTGCCTCCAGCTGCAGCTACTCAAAATCCACGTTTCAGAGCTGGAGCTGGAGCTTCAGCTGCAGCTGGAGTCACTGCGGAGCATTCGCAAGGATAAGATCTTTATGGACAGCGTATACAGTGAGGTGGTCACACCAAAGGTAAAGAGTACACAGGAAGAAAGGGAATGGGTGATTGCTAGACAGTAAAAACACAAGGCAGGTAGTGCAGGAGTCCCCTAGGTCCATCTTCCTCTGCAATAGATTTTCCATTTTTGATACTACTGAGCAGTTGGTTTCTCCGGGGAATGCAGTAAGATCCAAGTCCGTGGTACCATGAGTGGCTCAGCTACACAGGGTGGGGAGAAAAAAAAATGGGAGAGCAATAGTGGTAGGGGATTCTATCTTACGGGGAACAGATAGACATTTCTGTGGTCACAGACGTGACACCAGGATGGTATATAGCCTCCCTGGTTCTAGGCTTCAGGATGTCACTGAGCAGCTGCAGGACTTTCTGAAGCGGGTGGGTGAACAGCCAGAAGTCGTGGTCCATATCGGTACTAATGAAATAGATAAAAAGAGGATCAGGTCCTGAAAGCAGAACATAGGGAGCTAGGAAATAAATTAAAAAGCAGGACCTCAAAGGTAGTCATCTCAGGATTACTCCCAGTGCAAGATCTGGAATAGGAGAACAGACCAGATGAATACGTGGCTGGAGGGATGGGTGTAGGAGAGACGGAATTAGATTCTTGAGGCATTAGGACCAATTCTGGAAAAGATGGGACTTATACAAGCTGGACGGGTTGCAGCCCAGCAGGACTGAGACCAATGTCCTTGCAGAGCTTCCGCTAGTACTGTGGGGCAGGGTTTAAACTAGAGTGGCAGGGGGATAGGAACCGGAGCGGGGAGACACAAGAGAGGGAAACAAAGATAGGAATGAAAGACATAAAAGTACAAAATAAGTGAAAGGCAAAGGAAGCAAGGGCCAACAGCAAATAGGGCCATAGTACAAAAAGATGTGTACAAATGCTAAAAAGACAAGTCTAAAGGCACTGTATCTGAATGCATGGAGTACTTGCAATAAGGTAGACAAATTAACAGCATAAATAGATGTAAATGGATACAATATGATTGCGAATAAGGAGACATGGCTGCAGGATAACCAAGGCTGGGAACTTAATGGGAAGACAGTGGCTTGGTAGTAATATCACTGGACTAGTAATCCAGAGACCCAGGCTAATGCTCTGGAGACATGGGGTCAAATCTCACCACTGCAGCTCGTGGAATTTGAATTTGCTTAATAAATCTGGAATATAAAAATGAGTTCTCAATAATGGTGACCATCAAACTATCATCAATGGTTTTAAAAACCCATCTGGTTCACTATTGTCCTTCAGGGAAGGAAATCTGCCATCCTTTCCTGGTCTGGTCTACATGTGAGACTCCAGACCCACCACAATGTGGTTGACTCTTAACTGCCCTCTGAAATGACCTAACAAGGTCAGTTCAAGGGCAATTAGGGATGGGCATCAAATGCTGGCTTTGTCAGCAACATCCACATCCCATGAAAGAATAAAAGGATAAAAAACTATCCAAGGGTATTTGATAGTTAGAAAG
The DNA here is from genome assembly GCF_017639515.1 of Carcharodon carcharias. NCBI lineage: Eukaryota > Metazoa > Chordata > Chondrichthyes > Lamniformes > Lamnidae > Carcharodon > Carcharodon carcharias. The sequence continues at coordinate 102,693,705 of NC_054474.1, forward strand.
GACAGGCAAAAGGGAAAAGGAGGTGGCGTGGCGTTGTTAGTTAAGGATGAAATCAGTGCAATAGAGAGAAAGGACATTGGCTCAGAAAATCCCGATGTAGAATCAGTCTGAGTAGAGCTAAGAGGCAGCAAGGGGTGGAACACATTAGTGGGAGTTGTCCATAGGCCTCCAAACAGTAGTGGTAAGGTAGGGGATGGCATTATACAGGAAATTAAAGATGCATGTAACAAGGGTGCTACAGTAATCATGGGTGACTTTAATCAGCATATAGGCTAGGCAAACCAAATTAGCAATAATACTGTGGCAGATGAATTACTAGAGTGCAAGATTTTTTTTTAAGGCCAGTGCATCAAGGAAGCAAATAGGGAACAAGCTATCCCAGATTTTTTATTGTGCAAAGAGAAGGAGTTTAATAATAACCTTGTTGTGCAGGGTCCTTCAGGGACAGTGACCATAACATGATAGACTTCTTCATTAGAATGGAAAGTCAAGTAGTCCAATCCCAAACCATGGTCCTAAATCTAAACGAAAGAAACTACGAAGGTATGAGGGGTGAGTTGGTCACGATAGATTGGGGAACTTCATTGAAAGGCACAACTGTGGATAGGCAATGGCTAATACTTAATGAACGATCGCATGGAATGCAACAAGTTATACATTCTTTTCTGGCACAAAAACACAACAGGAAAAGTGGCCCAACCGTGGCTAACAAAATAAATTAACAATAGTGTTAGGCCCAAACAGGAGTGATATAAAGTTGCTAGAAAAAGTAGCAAGCCTGAGCATTGGGAGCAGTTTAAAATTCAGCAAAGGACGACCAAGAGGCTGATTAAGAGGAGAAAAATAGAGTATGAGAGTAAACTTGCAAGGAACATAAAAGCGGACTGTAAAAGCTTCTATAAGTATGTAAAAAGAAAAAGATTTGTGAAGACAAATGAGGGTCCCTTACAGTCTGAAATGGGACAATTTATAATAGAGAACAAGGAAATGGCAGAGCAATTAAACTACTACTTTTGTTCTGTCTTCATGGAGGGAGACACACATAACTTCCCAGAAGTATCAGGGAACCAAAGATCTAGCGGGAAGGAGGAATTGAAGGAAATTAGTATTCCTAAATAAAAGTGCAGGAGAAATTAATGGGACTGAAACCCAACAAAGCTCCAGGATCTGTTAATCTACATGCCAGGCTAGTTAAGGAGGTGGCCACAGAAATAATGGATGCACTGGTTTCACCTTCCAAAATTCTATAGATTCTGGAACAGTCCTGGCAGATTGGAGGGTGGCAAATTTAAAACCAATATTTAAAAAGGAGGGAGGGAATAAACCGGGAATTATAGACCGGTTAACCTAACATCAGTGGTAGGGAAAATGCTAGAGTCTATCATAAAGGATGTGATAACAAGACACTTAGAAAATATCAATGGAACTAGACAAAGTCAACGTGGATTTATGAAGGGGAAATCATGTTTGACAAACCACTGGAGTTTTTTTGAGGAGGTATCTAGCAGAATAGAAAAGGGAGAACCAGTGGCTGTGGTGTATTTGGATTTTCAGAAAGTTTTTGATAAAGTCCCACATAAGAGCTTAGTGTGCAAATTTTAGCACATGGGATTGGGGGGATAATATATTGGCCTGGATTGAGAATTGGGTACCAGACAGGAAACAGAGAGTAGGAATAAATAGGTCTGGTTCGGAGTGGCAGGTGGTGACTAGTGAGGTACCACATGGATCAGTGCTTGGGCCCCAGCTATTCACAATATATGTCAATGATTTGGATGAGGGAACCAAATGTAATATTTCCACGTTTGCTGATGACACAAAACTAGGTGCAAACGTAAGTGGTCAGGAGGATGTTAAGAGGCTTCACGACGATTTAGATAAGTTGAGTGAGTGGGAGAATACATGGCACATGCAGTACAACGTGGGTAAGTGTGAAGTTATCTATTTCGGTAGAAAAAACTGAGTAGCATAGTTTATTTAAAGTGCGATGGATTGGGAAATGTTGATTTACAAAGGGGCCTGGGTGCCCTTGTACAACAGTCACTAAAAGCAAGCACGCAGGTGCAGCAAGCAATTGGCCTTCATTGCGAGAGGATTTGCGTACAGGAGCAAGGATGTCTTACTGCAGCTGTTCAGGGCCCTGGTGAACCACACCTGGAGTGCTGTATGCGGTTTTGGTCTCCTAACCTAAGAAAGGATATACTTACCATAGAGGGAGTGCAGCGAAAGTTCACCAGACTGATTCCTGGGATGGCAGGATGTAATATAAGGGGTTAACATGGTGTCCCAATACATGCAAGATTGGATCCAGGCACCAGTCGACCTAGAACACAAGACGTTGCTAAGAGACTTCCTGTTATCTACTGAAGGGAGTCGGAGCCGAAACCGCATGGGAACAATGCCCAGTACTAAACAATGTGTTGGACGAGTGCCCAACGCGGACTCAGTGAACTCGGCAAGTAGCGCATATATAAGCCTGGAAAGTCCCCAGTTCGGGGAGTCTGCTCCGGGTTAAGCTAATCGCCGAGCGTGGGTCACAGGCGGCACCTCCGCAGAACTGACGGCTCCCAGTTCCAGTAATTCGTAGAGTAAGTATATAGCCAATTATGCCAGACCCGTTGTGAGTATCGGACCTGGTTTCTATCCTATGTAGGCTAGGTAGGAAACAAGCAAAATAAAATAATATTATCCTAGCAAGCTAGTCTCCTGTTCTTTGTTTCCGCATCAAACTACCCGCCTGCGAACCTGATCCTCATAATTTCTTAGAACATTTTGGCGTAGTCGGCAGGATCAATCGCAATTGAGGAGGGATTTTGATGCGAAACAATGTTTGGGAAAAGGAATAAGAAACCAGAAGGGCAGGCCGAGGCGGTTGCGGTCCCAGGATGGCAAGGGCCGTGGCATAGTGTAGCGGCCTGTTTGCGGAAGGGTGGGGGGCGACCGGAAAACTGGGAGGCCGAAGGCGTAGGAACCACCCCAGGGTCGCTGCTGTCCACCCTTGAGAAAATCCCGGTCCCCTCAAGGAACCCCTTGCCAGGGATCCAGAGGCGGATGTGGGCTTGTGCGGCGGCTTGTAAGCAGCAGTCTGACAGGCGTCAGAAGTTGGAGGCTGAAATAGCAACCCTTAAGCATGAGCAGGGGCTCAGTAGCGGGGATGCCTCCGTGTTAAGACAAGAAATTATAAAACTAAAGGCAGAAATAACAGCACTAACGGAATTAGCAGGGCGGGCGATCACACATTTGTCGTCTAGTAAGCGGAAGAGTGAGCGAAAGCGCCCGCGATCCGTGAACCCCACTCAAATAAGGGCGTTTGTGGCGCAGCTAAATAATGGGGACGGCTGGGATATTGACCACTGGGACGGGAATATATGGGGGGATTCGGATGATCAATACGAAGATGAGCTGCCACCCCAGGTGCGAGCGAATCCGGTCGTCCGGAGAAAACAGGTTCAGAGACGGCCTCCTGTTAGGTTTGAAGTGTTGTTGGATGATGAGGGAAATCCCCAACGAAACGAGCGAGGCGAGCCGATCCATCATGAGATCCCTCAGTTGCAACCTCCTCCGGAGTTCTCCGAGCTAACGGAGGACTTTACTACGGAGGAAGTATTATACATTACTCAAAAGACTCGCCGAAATCCTGGGGAGCCCATTGAATTGTGGTTGGTGAGGCTTTTGGAAGAAGGAGGACAGCAAGTCCAGGTAGATTTTCAAGATGCGCCCAAATTCGGGGGATTGGCCAAAGATGCGGCAATAGACCTGGCATATAGACGACAGGCCAAAGATATGGTAGGGGAAAGGGGTACGGGGACTCTATTCGGGATGTACGCCCGAGCGGTAGCAGAACAATACCCGTTCCCGTCTGACTGGCCACCCTTGGAAGGAATGTGGACCACGATTAAGGAAGGGATACAGAGATTGACCCGACTATGTGTACGAGATGCCTTGTTGTTAGAAGTCTTGGATGAGATAGAAAATGTCAATGTGAGCAAACAAGCCAGGGATCACCTGGTAAAGACGGCTCCCCCACATTATAAGCCGTTGCTACTTACCATAATGCTGAGTGGCAAGGGAGAAACGTTGGGGGAGGCTCGGAGTATGATGCGGGAGATGGGAGGATTGGGAGACTGGGGGGTGCAAGGCCGGGGTAATAATGGGACTAGGGAGGGACGTCGCTCGGAAACTCGGGGTGACTCTAGATTCAACCCCAATCAAGGAGGCAACCCCGGACCCTCCCGCCGAGCCCTATGGCAAGCGCTGATGCAAGCACAAGTCCCGGTTGCGGACATTGATGGGAGGCCCACGAGAGAGCTGCAAGAAATGTGTAAACGAAAGGGACTTAAAGTGTCCAGGGTAGAAACCGAGGCCCGTGAACCACGGGTAACGGCAGAGGAATTGGTAGAACTATTAATACAGAAATGTCAGTTCAGGGAGACGGGGAACGTTACCTCAGATAGAGGGAGGACTCCCACTCGACCGCAATGGGAGTCCTCCGAGGAGGAGGAAGGAGAGGTGACAACCCCTTACAGAGAATGTTGCAAGGTGGACCGGCGCACTCGCAATGCGAATAAGAAGGGGAAGAATAAGAGAGGAAGAGGTGCTAAACGCCTGTACCCGGCGTTGTCAGAAGAGGATGAGTGGGAGGACCAATAGGGATTGGGCCAAGCCCCGAAGATTTGCCCACAAACGAGCCAATGGTCGGCCGATGACATCAGACCACATGTGGCGGTGACCATTTATTGGCGCAAATCTGTTCAGACGGTTATGGCTCTAGTGGACACGGGGGCGGAGGCCACCCTAATCCATGGAACTCCCCATAAGTTTAAAGGAACCCCAGTCACATTAGTGGGATTGGGAGGAAATTTGATAGAAGGAAAAATGGTGCAATTACCCTTAAGAATAGGGGCAATGCCGATTAGGACCCATTCTGTAATCATAACACCGGTCCGCGAGTGGATCCTAGGAATGGACGTGCTGGCAGGGCTAACCCTATACCTGCGACACGGTAAATTTGAATTTGGAACCTTAATACATTGTCGCACGGTATTGGTGGGAAAGGTGAAAATGGACCCCTTTCCCATCCCAATAGCCGAAAAGGTGATCAGCCTACGACGGTATAGAATTCCCGGTGGACACAAAGAGATCTCCGCCACCATTAAGGATTACTTAGAAGCGGGGGTATTAAAAACGTGTACGACTGCTTGGAATAACCCGTTGTGGCCGGTCCATAAGGCTAATGGATCCTGGCGGATGACGGTGGACTATCGGCAATTGAACCGCCACACCCCTGCCCTGACGGCGGCGGTACCTGACGCCGTTACCATTATAGGACGAATACAACATCACCCTGGTACTTGGTACGGGGTGATCGATTTAGCTAATGCCTTTTTTACTATCCCAATCCCCGAAGATAGACAGGAACAGTTTGCCTTCACGTGGGAAGGTAGACAGTTCACATTCACACGGTTGCCTCAAGGCTATCTGCACAGCCCCACTCTATGTCATAGGATAGTGGCGGAACATTTGGCAAGGTTCGAAGTGCCGGACCACGTAATGGTCTCCCACTACATTGACGATATAATGATACAAGGTAGTGGGCAGGCCCAGATACAAACACTGTTGGACGCATTAGTCCAACACATGAAGGGGTACGGATGGGAAATCAACCCGGCAAAGATACAAGGGCCTTCCCAGACTGTGAAGTTCCTGGGGATAATTTGGAATAAAGGGGAACGAGAAGTTACCGAGAAGGCCAGGGATAAAATTCAGGCCTTCGCAGTTCCTCACACGCAAAAGGACGTACAGCAATTTATTGGACTATTTGGCTTTTGGAGGCAACATATACCACATTTGGGACAGATACTGAGACCATTATACCAAATTACCAGGAAGAAGGCAGAGTTTGAATGGACTAACAACCATCAACTCGCCTTCGAGATGGCCAAACAAGCGATACAGCAGGCTGTATCCCTAGGAAAAATACAGTCAGGACCGGTCGAATTGCAGGTTTCGGCACAGGGAGACTATGCAAATTGGAGTCTATGGCAAAAACAAGGACGCGTAAGGAAGCCGTTGGGGTTTTGGTCTCGTAAACTACCCCCGGCGGGGGAGAGGTACACCCCCTTTGAGAAACAACTGTTGTCCTGCTACTGGAGCTTGGTGGAAACCGAGGCCCTGACAGCAGGGCACGAAGTAATTATGAGAACGGCTATACCCATTCTCCCGTGGGTAATGAGTGATCCCACTACACATAGGATAGGGACGGCCCAAGAAAGTAGTATCATCAAATGGAAATGGTATATGTCAGAAAGGGTGAAGACTGGGCAGAAGGGGGTGTCAGTCTTACATGAGCAAGTGGCGGAGGCCCCTGAGGGAGGGGAAGTGAGATTCGAGGTGATTGAATACACAGAATCACCTGTGAAACTTGGGAAAAGGTACGATGAGCTGACGCCGGAAGAGCAAGCCACTGCTTGGTTCGTGGACGGCTCAGCTCAATGGAAGTCAGGACGGCGTAGGTGGAAGGCCGCTGCGTATAATCCAAAGCAAGGGATTACATTGGAAGAATTGGGAGAGGGTAAGAGCAGCCAGTGGGCCGAGCTCAAGGCGGTGCATATGGTAATCATGCAGGCCGGAATTATTGGGGTACACCTATTTTCCGATTCATGGTCAGTAGTTAACGGGATGACTCAGTGGATGCCCACATGGCAGGCCAATCAGTGGATGATCCAAAGTCGGGAAGTATGGGGTAGGCCGCTGTGGGAGGAAATTTGGGAGAAGGCCCAGCATTTAAGGATATTTATCACACACGTGGACGCCCACACGTCCCGAAATGACGCAGAAGCCCTCCATAACCGATATGTTGACGGCATAGTTCGAGCTATGGTAATACAGAGGGACACCTCGGTGGATCTAGCCAGATGGGCACACCAAAAGGCTGGGCATTGGGGGGTACAAGGGACTCTACAATGGGCCCGGGATCGGGGTATAGACCTGCTGGTAGACGATGTAAAAACCGCAGTGAATCAGTGTGAGCAATGCCAACACCAAAGACAGGGAGTGCCCCAGCATATGATGGGGCACATTCACCGAGGAGAAGGCCCCGGCCAAAGCTGGCAGATGGACTTCGTGGGCCCATTGCCCACGTCCCAGGGATGCAGGCACATTTGCACAGCGGTGGACACCATGTCTGGGGTCCTGGTGACCCATCCTTGTCGCCATAATAATCAGCAGGCAACCCTGCGATGTTTAGATATGATAGAACAATTCTACGGGATGCCTATGCAGGTCCAGAGCGACAATGGTTCGCACTTTACGGGAGGGCGGATAAAGCAATGGTGCAACGATAATCATGTCGAATGGATATACCATGTGCCGTATCATCCGCAAGCAGCAGGACTGATTGAACGGATGAATGGGATCTTGAAGTCCTCTCTTCGGAAGGCGGGGGGGGCGAATGATTTGACAAATTGGAAAAAGAACCTCATCCGAGTTGTAAAACAAATTAACAATCGTCCATTGGGGAATGGAGTTACACCCTTAAATAGGATGATAAAGGTATGTGACACGCCCGAGGCGCGTCCCATTAAAATGTGGAAATTCGATGCGGAAGCGGAACTGCCAGTCCGGGCCACCCCGGCATCAGCGGGGCTTGATTTGCGGGCCCTGACTACCCGGACGTTGGTGCCCCAAGTGCCAACGGTAGTTAAAACCGGCTTGGGATTAGTTTGCCCTTCCGGGACTTATGGACACATTCTCCCACGGTCTGGGTTATCGCTGAAAGGGATCGATGTCATGGGTGGAGTTATTGACGCAGACTATCAGGGAGAGATTGGGGTTATCCTAGTCAACATCACCACCGAGCCCTACGTGGTTAATAAGGGGGATAAGATCGCCCAATTGGTAATTAAACCTTGTGACATGTCCACTGTGGAGGAGACGGGGGCCCCTACGAAAATAACCGAACGGGGAACGGGAGGTTTCGGATCCACTGATGTAAAGGGGGCTAAAGTTTGGGTACGCCAGCCAAATGGCCCTCCAAAACCGGCAGAAATAATCGCTCAAGGGAAGGATAGTTTGGTGACAATAATGTATCCAGGGAACTCAGCCTGGCATAATGTACCGGCAAACCAATGCTACCTTCGAGAAACATGAGCCATCCAGGGAACTCAGCCTGGCATAATGTACCGGCAAACCAATGCTACCTTCGAGAAACATGAGCCCACGTCTTCTCGTTACCATAGATCCGGATCATGGCATGGTGGTGGGCTCTGGATGTGCTATTGACTGTTGGAATTCTGGGACAGAGTATGTCAACCCCCCAATTGGAGCTAATGATAGGCAAAGATGGTACCCCGGAACATATTATCGGCTGGAAAGTCAGTGACCAAAAGCGGAGACAGGACAATTTCACGTGCTCCTCCGGACACCGATGCGATATCATGACTATTACTAGCAATTGTACGTTGTACAGATGTACCGATAGCTGTGGGAGGCCACAGTGGGGTACAGTAGTGGCCCCCGGCTGTACGCTAACGATCCATGCCCAGGTGAATATGTGTCATTGGAATAGAGCCGTAAAACGGTGTAATATGGAAAATGGTACTAAATGGACTACTATTACTACAGACGGAGAGATGTGGATTGTTAATGGGACAACAATCACTGGCAGAGGCCGAATGGCTTGGTTGGTCAGGGGGTGGTCTGGCGTTTCAGAGGGCTCCCTCACAGTTCTGACTTCCCAAACTACTCCCCGGATAACTGTCCCTGACATACACCACACACACTTGGCCCCCATAGCGTCGACTTGTCAGACAATGGCCAGCACCGCCGCACAAACCAATGTACATTGGCAAGTCCGACTGCCAGTCATACCCGAATGTAACCCTAAACGGCGACGACGGGCATGGTACGATACCTTGTTAGGAGGGGCAGGGACAGTAATGGGGATATCCAATGCTATAGACTCTGAAGTGACCCGTACTAAATTATCCAGTACGGGGCAAGCAACTGCACAAGGCCTGTACACTATTGGCCAATGGATGCCGTCGGCCATGATGACGCAGGAAGAGACTGCACGAATTTTGCTGCATTCCTTAAAATGGGAATTGGACGTGTGGGATTCGACTCAACGGCTGTTCCAAAATTTTACTGTACAGATGAACTGGACAATTTGCGGTATCCAAATGCTGCATGCACATTTGCAAAAAGAACGATTTTTACGAATAGTCACTTCGCCTAATGTTCAGGCCTGGCGAGGGGTGTGGAACGTATCTGAGAAATTATGGATGAACACCTATCCGGACAAAACATGGTGTAATGCAACGCTGTGTAAAGGACATTTTGTAACCTTGAATGTAACTGATTTTGTGACGGTGTGCCGATATTACGTATTGCCGGTCATTACATCTGATGGATATTACTTTCTCAAAACAAAAGGGAATTGGTTCAGTCCGGACACCAATCTTACCTATGACTTGTCCGCGTGTGAGCAGGCGGATCAAGGAAAGGCCTGTCTGTTGATGGATCGATATCGAGACCCGTGCCTTACAGAAGACACGGCTTTGTGTGAATGGATGATTGAGGCACCCCGAGATATGATGTGGCAGATTGGTCCCCATACGCTCTGTGTGGCCACTAGTCATGCCCATGCCTTACTCCCGACGACCCCTTTTTCAGGTTGCCTTACTGGCATCTATCGATGGCGGTGGCAGAACCATACTTACCTATTGACCAATTACAGCGGAACGCAACACCTCACCACTATGCAGTGGCAGGTATGGCTGCACCCTTGGAGTATCTCGCTAGAGCGTTTTAAACAGGCCCTCGATCGCTCGGAAGAGCTAAAGCAGATATTGCGACAACATCAAATCAATGTTACCCGGGTGACTGTGTCCACCTTTATACATGGCCAAAAGGTAGTACACGCTGCTCATGTAGTAGAGGTGGAATCCGCCCATCACTGGTGGGATCTGTTCAATGGGCTGTCAACTACGGCACGACGTTCCCTATTTCCTCCGTTGTTCATTTTAATCGGAGTTTTAGTGATTCTGACCTGTTGTAATATACTGACCTGTACGTATGTTTGCCGTGTGCGGCAGCAACTGGAACAAAACATGTACATGTTATAACAATGTATTGCTTATTATTATGTATTTGTATAATCGTTACATGTATTGGGCCAATCAGTGGAATGTAATATAAGGGGTTAACATGGTGTCCCAATACATGCAAGATTGGATCCAGGCACCAGTCGACCTAGAACACAAGACGTTGCTAAGAGACTTCCTGTTATCTACTGAAGGGAGTCGGAGCCGAAACCGCATGGGAACAATGCCCAGTACTAAACAATGTGTTGGACGAGTGCCCAACGCGGACTCAGTGAACTCGGCAAGTAGCGCATATATAAGCCTGGAAAGTCCCCAGTTCGGGGAGTCTGCTCCGGGTTAAGCTAATCGCCGAGCGTGGGTCACAGGCGGCACCTCCGCAGAACTGACGGCTCCCAGTTCCAGTAATTCGTGGAGTAAGTATATAGCCAATTATGCCAGACCCGTTGTGAGTATCGGACCTGGTTTCTATCCTATGTAGGCTAGGTAGGAAACAAGCAAAATAAAATAATATTATCCTAGCAAGCTAGTCGCCTGTTCTTTGTTTCCGCATCAAACTACCCGCCTGCGAACCTGATCCTCATAATTTCTTAGAACACAGGATTGTTGTATAAGAGATTGGGTTGACTAAGCCTGTATTCACTGGAGTTTAGAAGAGTGAGAGGGGATCTCATTGAAACGTGTAAAATTCTGATGGGGCCAGACGAACTGGATGCAGGGAGGATGTTCCCTCTGGCTGGGGGAATCTAGAACAATGGGTCACAATCTCAGGATATGGGATAGGCCATTTAGGACTGAGATGGGGGGAAATTTCTACACTCAGAGTGGTGAACCTATGGAATTCTCTACCACAGAAGGCTGTGGAAGCCAAGTCACTAAATATATTTAAGAAGGAAATAAATAGATTTCTAGACTCTAAAGGTGTCAAGGGGTATGGGGAGAGAGCAGGAATATGGCATTGAGATACAGAATCAGCCGTGATCATATTGAATAGCAGAGCAGATGTGAAGGGCCAAATGGCCTTCACGTGTTCCTATTTTCTATTTTTTTTCTATTTAGAAAGGAGAGGGAGAAAAATTGGATTCATCTGGCCAAGGGTATTTAACAAAATATTGTGTTGATCATCCATAGCTATCCAAAGCAGGCAGTAATCCAAGAAAATGTCTCCTTTTACAATATTTACGGTAAGATTGGTATATATTCATTTCTTAAGAATGATCTCAGTTTCTGTGTTCTTTTCTCCTGTTCTATAAGAACACAAGAAATAGAAGCAGGAAGTGGCCATATAACCCCCTCAAGCCTGCTCCGCCATTCAACATGATCACGGCTGATTTGATGCACCTCCTAGAAGAAGGGAAAAGATATCAGGTTAGTAAATACAGACCTTTTCTAACTTATCCTCCCTCCATTTATAACATTTCTAGCCTTAGTGTTCAATATGTGAAAGTACTATGAGTTGAAATGCCCGCACAAGTCATACAACTGAAGTCCTTTGATCCTGACAAAATCACCACAAAAGCTGGATTTATCTTGCTGAATTACTAAAATATCCCAACTCGCCAAGCTCTTAACAGTTTAGCTTCAAGGATGATGGGAATCAATTTACTGGTGAAAGGCACTGTTAGGCAGTGTGGTATTGGAAATTTCCCATGTTTTATTTAGCAGTGACATCCTGAAATACAAACCATGAATCAGCATAAGACTGTTGTGGATTTCTCAAAATTGGCACCACCTTGCTTAGAGTTTCTGACTAATTAAGAGCTGATTAGATTGGGAAATAGAAATCTGTGCTGGTGGTAGGGATCACTGCACAAATCATCTGAACAGTTGTCAACTGTGACATGAGAGCTGCAACTCTGAGGGGAAAACAAAGAAATATATATGGCTATGCAGTGCTTTCTGTCAGTACTAAGGAAGAAGAATGGGCAAACTGGGTGCTCTGGTGTACTTAATGCAGTGAAATAAGTGGCCACCTGTCTAAAACACTTCCACAAGTGGGAAAAGATGTACCTTTGCAAATAATGTTGCTAGCTACTATATAGAATTAGATTTGAAAAGATGTCCATCTCAACCAAGCCACAGCATGGGAAGTGGATAGTCACTTAGTAACCATTAGGAAATGATTGCCACAAAGCTCTTTGTGCTCATTTTTAAACAATATAAACTCTGAACAAGATTTTAGAAATCTGGTTGTTCAAGAGACAATATAATGTCCAGATGAAGTGCTGTTATAAGACTAGCATTAAATAGAATATCGAAAGCTTACATTGCAATTTCTTTGGATCAATTCCCCATTGTTTTCTTTCAAAAGACCCAAGTTGAACAGGGGCATGGATTTCTTGGGCTCCAACAGACTCCCATTGCCATGCACAAGGGACTATTGTTCATGTGTAAATTTAGACATTAAGCATTAATAGGATGTTCAACTGTGGGGGTCATCACAGCTCTGTACCACCCCATACTTGTCTTTTAGTCCATACACATGCAATTCTAGCACGTGTCACGGGGTTGTGATCAGAAATGAGACCTCTGGCTGATTTCTGCTCCTCTTCACCCAGAGCATTTGAACCATTGTATTGGCTGAATCAGCTAACTCAGCACAAAGTAGGAATCAAACCCACGACCTTGTGATCTCTTTGGTTTTATCCACACCCACTAAACAATCTGAAGATCTTAGCCTACATTCTTACCAATTCCAATATGAATCAACTGAGGAATGTGGTTCTTAACTGTGTGCTTGCTATTCCAATTATCTGAAGCAGCAAAGCAACCTCTCTGAGTAACAGTGGGGCAATTAGAAAATGGGTGATCAATGTCTCATTGCAGATCAGATTTATTTTTTTTTTACTGATTTACCATTCTCTGCTAAAGGCAGTGATGTTTCTTGAGTTGAAATTCCACAGGATTCACTCTCCCTTACTGACCTACGAAGTCATTCGTAATTCAGATCAGTGACTGAGAACAACATACCCAGCTACAGATGGGGAGAGGCATCACCTCAGGTTAGTCTTGCTTTCCCAGTTTTCATCAATATACACTTCCAGTAGATGCTGGACAGTGACAGCACAGCTGGCTTTCATTTGGAATTATTGCTTTGTCCTTTCAGTGTTAGCAGAGTCAAATTCAGCTACCTCAAGGTCACTTGATCTGTATGAATCAATGCCACGATATAACCCATTCTACCATCAAAATGGAGCTTTTTCTTGATCAACATGATAATAAAACAAGCAATGTTGTGCAATAAAATGATTCCACATGTTCAAGTAGCAAGCTTGGAAATTCCACAAAATAAATCCGATCAGTAAATCAATATTTGGAAATTATTTTTTCTCATCACAATGTTTTGTTACATTTTGATTTGCACGTCAGTGTCCCAAGAAACAGACGTGAACCACATTTTTCTACTGCAAACAGACCTAAATTAGTGTATTTCATTTCCCATTCCCCCACTGAGGTTGTGGGTTCAAGTCCCACTCCAGGACATGAGTGCACAATCCTGGCTGGTTAATTTCAGCACTTGGACTATCCTCCCAGACACTCAGCACATCAGATGAGACATTAGCAGAACTGTCACTTGCTAAATATCCCATTGCACTATTCCTGGTGCTCTGGCCAACTTGCTCCTTCAATTAACACCACCAGAACTAGACTGACTGTCTCTTGACTCTTTATTCGATTTATCTACAAGATGGTTACCAGGATTACCTATATAACAGCAGACACTGCGCTTCAAAGTAAATCACTGTACATGATATACTTTAGGTCGCTTCTCTGAAGCCTGATAAAAATGTTTTATAAATGCAGCCTAGCTGTCTTTTCTCAAAATTCCTTCCCTTCCTTTTAAATTCATGACCCTTTAAACTCCAGACTTGATAACACTAATTATTGATTTGCCTGGTCTTCTGTCTTACTATTTTTAACCTCGGTGCTCTCTTGCTCAATGGGCCCCAGCGCCTCGCATATATTTCTCAATTTTAAACCATGTTCACTGATTGTCTTAGCCCCCAGTCTACAACACCAATGATTCCACACAGTCCATGAAGCCGTATTTCTTTACCCATGTGCGTCTTGACTAAGGCAGTAAAATTTACGTGATATTTGTCAGGTTACTGTAATTCACTCTGGTGAATCTGATTTATTTCTTCATTCAGCTTAATGATGAACAGTACTACAGGGGGGGATATGCTCTCATAGTGAAATACTAAAGCCATCAAAGGATCTTAAGTCTATATTTTGCCAATTCCAGCTAGAATCATGTCAGTAATGGATTTCCTTCTGCTAACTTAAAGAGCATTTTGTTTTGAAAGAAGTGCTTTTCCTGTGGGGAGAAAGATTTATGGTCACCCAGTGGCAGGTCCCCAGAGAAGCTTAATGCTTTGCACCAAGCAGAGGCATGCATTCCCGCTTGGCTGAGAATAGCAAGCACCTGGAGAATAGCAGGCTTTCCAATCCTGGGTGAGACGTGGCAGAGCGATACACAATCCCGATACTACCAAGGTCAAGGGAACAAAATGAGTCAGTATTCAGTAAAATAAAGCAACCAATCTGTGGTTTATCCATTTGGTAGAGTTGGGGATCTGTGCCCCCACCTCTCATTGTATGTAGCATAAACGTATTTCTCCTCCATTGTTTTGTTCTGTCTTACATAGGGAAAAAGTTATATTCCAGTCTTCAGGAGTGGTGAAGGTTTTCTCCTTAGATGTTGACCAACGTAGTTTCTTTCCACTACCACCCACCCAAATATTTTCTGTTCTCTAGAACAGATTTTCAGAATTTATAGTTTTGCTTGTTTTTCATTTCCTTAATGCACAAAGTTTCAGCTTCAGTCACTGGTCTGGATTGAGTCAGAGTGGCAATAGGGGCACAGCAATCACCCTGGAATTGGTAGTGGGGTAAACAGATTTGCCATCATTCCAACTCGTGCTTGCTATCCAATAAGAGAAAGAGAGTGACCATGTGCATGCATGTGTGACAGGAAAAGCCAGAAATGGGCTCAACTGTGATCACACACAGCTGAATAGTCTGCCAAAGCATAAAAGAGGTACCTGGAACCATATGCTGGGTTCAGCATCCTCAGGGAGGGAAACAAAAACTATTTGCAAAAGAGCACTGGATTTGAAATGACTCGAAATGAGTCAACAGAGCAAGATTAAGATTCTTTGATAAAACAAGTTATAGCAGGGAACTACCATAACTTCTGTATCCCAACTGCCCTCCATTCATTGTGTCACGCAAAAACCTACAAGATATTTTCTAACACAATGAAAGCACACATAACCTCACTTTTCAAGGTTAACAATTTAAGATGGCTACAAAGTACTTGTTTTGTAAAGCTTCACGCTCAATGTTTCTCAGTGAAATTTGACTTTGTTGACATCACTAAATAATCCTAAAACCACTAAAGATTTGCAGGTGTAGCTCATGTAAAATAAAAGGGGATCCAACAGGTTTATCATCAGATGACGTGCCACACAGCAAGTGGCTGATACCACAGCATTGAGTATATGGTTGCTGCATTGGCCACCAACTCACAACAGCAGGGGTTGCTGACAACAGAGCGTCATTCAATGCCTTGTTCGCCTGATGTGCTATAATTTATTTTTATTCTTTCACGAGGCATGTGTGTCACTGGATAGGTAGCATTTTTGTTGCCCATCACTAATTGCCCATGAGGAGGTGGTAGTGAGCTGCCTTCTTGGAACCACTGTAGTACTTGTGGTGTCAGGGCACCCACAGTGCTGTTAGGGAGGGAGTTCCAGGATTTTGACCAAGCCACAATGAAGAAACGGCTACATATTTCCAAGTCAGGATGGTATGTGGCTTGGAGGGGAACTTTCTTGTGGTGATGTTCCCATGCATCTGCTGCCCTTGTCCTTCTAGGCAGTAGAGATCACGGGTTTGGAAAGTGCTGTCGAAGGAGCCTTGGTGAGTTGCTGCAGTGCATCTTGTAGATGGTATATCCTGTTGCCACTGTGCGTCAGAGGGAGTGAATGTTTGTGGATGGGGTATCAATCAGGTGGGCTGCTTTGTCCTCGATGGTGTCAAGCTTCTGGAGTGTTGTTGGAGCTGCACTCATCCAGGCAAGTGGAGGGTATTCCATCACACTCCTGACCTGGGCCTTGTAGATGGTGGACAGGCTTTGGGGAATCAGGAGGTGAATTACTTGCCGCAGGATTCCTAGCTTCTGACCTGCTCTTGTAGCCACAGTATTTATATTGCTAGTCCAGTTCAGTTTCTGGTCAATGGTAGCCCCCCCAGATGTCGATAGTGGGGGATTCAGCAGTGGTAATAACATTGAATGTCAAGGCGAGATAGGTGGATTCTCTCTTGTTGGAGACGGTCATTGTCTGGAACTGGTGTGGCACAAATGTTACTTGCCACTTGTCAGCCTAGGCCGGGATTTTGTCCAGGTCTTGCTGTATATGGGCATAGACTGCTTCAGTATCTGAGGAGTCGCGAATTGTGCTGAACATTGTGAAATCACCAGTAAACATTTCCATTTCTGACCTTATGGTGGGAGGAAGGTCATGATGAAGCAGCTTAAGATGGTTGGGTCTCAGACACTACCCTGAGGAACCATGTCCCTGAAACATCAGTGGCACTCAAGGGACACTCAATGCATGACCCATGTTCAAGGTTTGTTATAATCCCTGATTTGACAAGAATGAGGGACCGCCACATACCATCCTGACTTGGAAATATGTAGCCGTTTCTTCACTGTGGCTCGGTCAAAATCCTGGAACTCCCTCCCTAACAGCACTGTGGGTGCCCTGACACCACAAGTACTACAGTGGTTCCAAGAAGGCAGCTCACTACCACCTCCTCATGGGCAATTAGTGATCGGCAACAAAAATGCTACCTATCCAGTGACACACATGCCTCATGAAAGAATAAAAATAAATTATAGCACATCAGGCGAACAAGGCATTGAATGACGCTCTGTTGTCAGCAACCCCTGCTGTTGTGAGTTTGTGAGCAATGACAGTCAATTATAGCAGGCCTTATAGCCCCACCAAATCATCACAGGAAGAGCTGCATGATTGGCCAACAGTCCTTACTTTGGTGCTGGCAACTGAGTGTGCTGACCAAGCATGAGGCCTGGAACATTAACTCTCCAGGCCTCATGTATTTTTCTGCTGTCAGATCCCAGCACATAGTATTGTGTTTGGTTTGGAAAGGAAAGCTTGCAACAGCATTCCTGTTCCATTTGTTGGAAACAAAAAAAATCTCACCTGGCTGGGCCTCCTCTGGCCTTTGCTCTTTTTTCCAACAGATTTTGGATGGTTGGAAAGCCATATGGCATTCCCTGCACAGGGCAAACATTAAGATGGCAGGTTAAGAAGGTCAAAAAGTCCTGACGACATAATAAGAGCTTGATCGCATATTTCAAACAGGAGCCTGGTGGGTGTCTTCCTCGCCCACTGCTGAGAACCAGGTTAATATCAGGACTGTGAGACCGCACAAGCATCAGAGGGGTTAAGTTGCACAGGTATTTTTAACTGTCTCTCTGCTTTCTGAAGGGTGAGAGGGTTAAAATAAACACTGATGCATAGCTTTAAACGGTTCGCCAATCTATCACTCTTTCTAATCATATGATATTTCTCAGTTGTGTACACCCTCCAGGCACATCCTGGATAAAGATCTCCATAGTGGTACATCACCTCAATGTGTGTCACTGAGGAAGGCATGGATAAACCATAGAACCACAGCACAGAAAGAGGCCATTCAGCCCATCATGTCGGCACTGGCCGGAAAAGAAAAAATGTAAAAAAACTAGCCGCCATTTTATCCCACCTTCCAACACCTAGTCTGTAGCTTTGCAGGTTACAGCACTTTAGGTGTAGATCCAGGAGCTTCTCAACATGGAAGAGCTGATTAGTGGTCAAGTTTTACAAGTTGCCTTCACACAAACCACTAGAAGGCATCTCAAGAATTTCAGAGACTTCCATCTGCAAGTGAAAGTGTGTAGCTGGGAGAGCAGGATGGAAGCGATAGAGGAAAACTGTGTGCTATTAAGTGCCATTGGAAGAGAATAAGTTCCTGAGAAACTCAGGATGTAGAAGTAGGTCTGCAGTGGGAGTTAACAGGGGATGGGGTGTTTGTGAGAGTTTCAGACTGGTTGCATTTGTGCTGCACTGCATGTCATTCTCAATATGCATCCAGAATTGTTCATACTGAACCAGCTAAGCTACAAGTAGCCATTGTGAAACAAAGCTCATACTAAATTTAAAGAATCAAATAAATCTTCAGGAGGAGTTCATTTGATCTTACATGAATAAGGGCTTTGAAAGAAAACGAAAGGTTACTCACCTTCTTGGATTGCAATTTCTATGTTTCTACTACTGGGAGCACGCAGGAGCTCCTGATAGGTTTGGGCAGACTGATCAAACAGCTGCATGAGCAGTGCACATGTTTTCTCATATTCACAGCGACTCACTGTACACAGCTGATCCAACTGCTGGAAGACCAGTCCCATGTCATCCAAAGGATCCTCTAAACCATCCCTACAGAATAGAAAGAGGAAAATAATCTTTGAATAAATATCCAACCATACTGATAGCCTTATATTTTAAAGTAAATCTTAATAATTAAAAATGGCATTTCATGGGCTGTTAGATGACAAATATGGTTCCATTCCTCTTTCATCTATTCACGAGAATAAAATTAGCGATCAATTTCTCAAAACAGGCTAAATCAATTGAAAATGTGCTTTCTTAAAGTCAATTTCTCCTCTCCTTTACTGAGGGTTGGGGTACAGATCCATAAATTTTTCCCCATTCAGCTAGCTATCCATTTTGAACGGGCAAGACAGCAAGTGCCTGCAGGTATTTGGTTACAAGAGGCATGACAATCCTGTCATTACCTGATAACCACACAGGCAAATTTCTAGTAAGAACAGCATTCATGAATTGGAATTCTTAGTGATTCCCTGTGCCCGTCTCAACCCAACTCAGAAGCATTAAGGCCAATTATAGTCCCCCTATTGTTAGAGGAGGGTAACATGTGTGTTCTAATTTACAGGTCACTCTGCATATCAATAGTCTTCACAACTTTCAATGTCAGATGTCACAGATTATCAATTTTACAATTATTAAACTTGCATTTAACAGCAGCACTGACAACAAAAACTTGCAAATTTTAACTGCAGAGTCAACCAAGCTCACTACACACTAAAATAAAGGCAAAATACTGCGGATGCTGGAAATCTGAAACGTAAACAAAAAATGCTGAAAAAGCCCAGTAGGTCTGACAGCATCTGTGGAGAGAGAGAGAGACAGAGATAACGTCTCGAGTCCGTATGACTCTTCTTCAAATCTAAAGGGAGGTAGAGATGTGGTGAAATATATACTGATTAAGTGGAGTGGAACCGGTGAAGCTGGATAGAAGGCCAGTGATAGGTGGAGGCAAAGGAGAGACGGCAAAAGATGTCATAAACAAAAGGTCAAAGAGTTGTTAATGGTGGTTGTACTGGCTAAAGGAGGTGCTAATGGTGACATTAAGAAAGCAAAATGTGATAATGGCCGGACCAGGGTAAGCACTCTGGAAAGTGACAGATGGCCTTAGTTGCGGGGGGGGGGGAGAAGAAAGATCGAAAATAGGCTACAAGCTGGGGATAAAAAAATGAATGAAAATGGAAATAAATGCAAAAAATAATAATAATGAAAATAAGTGGAAAAAAATTAATGAAAATTCAATAAATAAATAAAAATGAATATGGAGAAAAGGGGGATGGAGATGGAGGAAAAATTAAATGGTCTGAAGTTGTTAAACTCAATGTTAAATCCGGAAGGCTGTAGAGCGCCTAATCGGAAAATGAGGTGCTGTTCCTCCAGTTTGCGTTGGGCTTCACTGGAACATTGAAGCAGACAACGGATCTTTTCACCCGCCTCCAGTATTCTCCCTCCTCCTGGACCCCTCCCTCTGGCCTTTTATCTGCCCTTGATCTTTTCATTGAGAACTGTCGGCGTGACATCAGTTGTCTCAATTTCTCTGCTCCTCTCACCCACTCTAACCTGTCTCCTTCTGAACTTGCCACACTCCAATCTCTCAGGTCCAACCCTGACTTTGTTAACAAACCAGCTGACAAGGCTGGTGCTGTTGTTGTCTGGTGTACTGACCTTTACCTCGCAGAGGCTGAGTGCCAATTCGCAGTCACTTCCTCCTACCTCCCCCTGGACCATGACCCCACCACCAGACATCAAGCCATTGTTTCCAGGACTGTAACTGATCTCATCTCCTCTGGAGATCTTCCCTCCACAGCTTTTAACCTCATAGTCTCCCAACCTCAGACAGCCCGCTCCTATCGCATTCCCAAAATCCACAAACAGGACTGTCCCTGTAGACCGATCGTGTCAGCCTGTTCCTGCCCCATGGAACTTATTTCTTGCTATCTTGACTCTGTTCTCTCTCCCCTTGTCCAGTCTCTTCCCACCTACATCCGTGATTCCTCTGATGCCCTACATCATATCAACAATTTCCAGTTCCCTGGCCCTAACCACCTCCTCTTCGCCATGAAGGTCCAATCCCTCTACACCTCCATCACCCACCAGGATGGTCTGAGGGCTCTCTGTTTCTTCCTTGAACAGAGGCCCGAACAATCCCTATCCGCCACGACTCTCCTCCGTCTGGCTGAACTTGTTCTCTCACTGAACAATTTCTCCTTAAACTTGTCTCACTTCCTCCAAATCAAAGGTGTGGCTATGGGTACCCGCATGGGCCCCAGTTATGCCTGTCTCTTTATGGGGTATGTGAAACATTCCTTGTTCCAGTCCTACTCAGGTCCCCTCCCACAACTCTTCTATCGGTACATCGATGACTGTTTCGGTGCTGCTTCATTCTCTCACCTGGACCTACAAAAATTTATCAATTTTGCTTCCAATTTCCACCCCTCCATCACTTTCACAAGGTCCATCTCCGACATTTCCCTTCCCTTCCTTGACCTCTCAGTCTCAATTTCTGGTGGTAGACTGTCCACCAATATTCATTACAAGCCTACCGACTCCCACAGCTACCTTGACTACAGCTTCTCACACACTGACTCCTGTAAGGACTCCATCCCATTCTCTCAGTTCCTTCGCCTCCGTCGCATCTGTTCTGATGATGCCACTTTCCAAAACAGTACTTCTTACATGTCTTCCTTCTTCCTTAAACAAGGTTTCCCACCCACAGTGTTTGACAGGGCCCTCAACCATGCCCAACCTATCTCCCACGCCTCTGTCCTCACACCTTCCTCTCCCTCCCAAAACCATGATAGGGTCCCCCTTGTCCTCACTTTTCACACCACCAGTGTCCGCATTCAAAGGATCATCCTCTGCCATTTTTGCCAACTCCAGCATGATGCTACCACCAAATACATCTTCCCTTCAGCCCCCGTTGGCATTCCGTAGGGATCGCTCCCCCCAGGACACCCTGGTCCACTTCTCCATCACCCCCAACACCTCATCCCCTTCCCACGGTACCTTCCTATGCAATCGCAGAAGGTGCAATACATGCCCCTTTACTTCCCCCCTCCTCACCGTTCAAGGGCCCAAACACTCCTTTCAAGTACACTTCCCTCAATTTTTCTACTGCATTCGCTGCTCCCAATGCAGTCTCCTCTACATTGGAGACACCAAACGCAGGCTGGGTGACCATTTTGTGGAACACCTTCTGTCTGTTCATAAGCATGACCCAGATCTTCCTGTCGCTTGCCATTTCAACACCTCATCCTGCTCACATCCGTCCTTGGCCTGCTGCAATGTTCCAGTGAAGTTCAACGCAAACTGGAGGGACAGCACTTCATTTTCAGATTAGGCACTCTACAGCCTTCCAGATTTAACATTGAGTTCAACAACTTCAGATCATGAACTCTCTCCTCTATCCCCACCCCCTTTTTTCCATATTCATTTTTATTTATTTTTAAAAATTTTCATTAATTTTTTTTCCCACTTATTTTCATTATTATTTTTAAAATTTATTTCCATTTTCATTCATTGTTTTATCCCCAGCTTTTAACCTATTTTTGATCTTTCTTCCCCCATCCCACCCCCACTAGGGCCATCTGTAACTTTCCAGAGTGCTTACCCTGGTCCGGCCATTATCACATTTTGCTTTCTTAATGTCACCATTAGCACCTCCTTTAGCCAGTATAACCACTCTTTGACCTTTAGTTTATGACATCTTTTGCCATCTCTCTTTTGCCTCCACCTATCACTGGCCTTCTATCCAGCTTCACGGGGTCCACCCGACTTAATCAGTATATATTACACCACATCTCTACCTCCCTTTAGATCTGAGGAAGAGTCCTATGGACTCGAAATGCTTTCTCTGTTTCTGTTTCCACAGATGCTGTCAGACCTGCTGGCTTTTTCCAGCATTTGTTGTTTTCTTTTAAGCTCAGTGCACAGGTTGATCAGATGTACCAAGATAGGAATTTTGGAGCAAGAGTAGGCCACTTGGCCCCTCAAGCCTGCTCCGCCATTCAATAAGATCGTGGCTGATCTGATTTTAACCTCAACTCCACATTCCCTCCTCCTTAATATAACTCCAAAATATCTGCTCCAACAATTCACATGTTTCTCCATTACATACATCAAAGGTGCATTTGATTGTATATCATTCAATACTGATTCGATGATATTCTGCCCATGCAGCTACAGATCAGTGTTATAATGACTGACATGGGTGAAAATAACAACTTTCAAAACAAAAACTCCCTTTTTCCTTGACTGCAAGAGCCACAATCACAAACTTTCCAGCTCCAGGCTGTGATCTTTCTCAGGCAGGTGTTACCTGGGTGTTAAGCAAGGCTTCAAGGTCTCCCTTCTAACCAAAGAATCATAGAATGGTTACAGCACAGGAGGCATCCATTTGGCTTGTCCTGTCCATGCTGGTTCTCTGTAACAGCAATCCACCTAGTCCCACTTCACTGCCTTTTCATTGCAGCACTGCAATGTTTTTCTCTTTTGGTGCTTGTCCAATTCCCTTTTAAAAGTCATGAATGAAACTGCCTCCACCACACTCACAGGCTGTGCATTCCAAATTTTAATGCAATGTAAAAAGGTTTTTCCTCACATCATTGTTGCTTCTTTTGCCAATCACCTTAAATCTATGTCCTCTAGTTCTCGTTCCTTCCTCCAATGGGAAGAGTTTCTCCCCCTATCTACTCTGTCACAAGATCACAAGAAATAGGAGAACGAGTAGCCCATTCAGCCCATGGAGCCTGCTCCACCATTCAATATGATCATGGTTGATCTTGGGCTTCAACTCCATTTTCCTGCCTGTTCCCCATATCCCTTAATCCCAAGACACCAAAAATTTGTCTATACAGCCTTAAATGTATTCAACACTGAAGCATCCACAACCTCTTCCCTCAGCAGCCTCAGATGCATCCCAACTGGTCTAACTTTAAGTACAGTCAGCTTTTCTAATATCTCCTCTTTATCAATCTTAGCCCATCCAATATCTCAACCACTTCATTCTTCACTCTGACTCTGGCAGCAGCTTCTTCCTTGGTAAAGACAGATGTAAAGTACTCATTTAGCGCCTCAGCAATGCCTTCCGCCTTAATGCACAGATCCCCGTTTAGGTCCCTAATAGGTCCCACCCATTTTCTTACCACTGTTTTACTATTTATATGCCTGCAATCAGGTTGAAACATTAATTCTATTTCTCTCTCGTCACATTTGCTGCCGGACCTGCTGAGTAGTTCCAGCGTTTTCTGTTTTTTTATCAGATTTCCAGCATCTGCTATACTTTTCTGATGTATTGTGGAATGGCAGAGCTACTGACATCTGACCATTTGGGATGTATAGTGATATTGTCACTAGAAAAGTAATCCAGAGATAAAAACAGAAAATGCTGGAAAATCTCAGCATCTCAGGGTCTGGTAGCATCTGTGGAGACAGAAAAAGAGTTAATGCTTCGAGTCTATATGACTCTTCATCGGAGCTAAAGAGAAGTAGAAATGTGATGGATTTTATTATGTTTAAGAGGGGGTGGAACAGGTGAAGCAAGACAGAAGGTCAGAGATAGCTGGGAGCTAAGGAGAGATTAGACAAAGATGTCATGGACACAGGACAAAGGGAGTGTTAATGGTAGCGGTGAGGACTAAAGAATCTGCTGATCGTGGTAGAATGTGTTAATAGCGGAACAAGGGTGAGCACTCTGCGAAAGTACAACATAGAAACAAGTGACAGATGGCTCTGTGGAGTGGGGTTGGGGGAAAAGGATTAAAAAAACAAATAAATAAAAAATAAAAATGAAATGAATAAGAATAAAAATTAAAATTAAAATTGAAATAAAAATGTTTTAAAAGTTGGATTAAAAAAGCAATAGAGATGGAGACACGAGTTGATGGTCTGAAGTTGTTGAACTCAATGTTAAGTCCAGAAGGCTCTGAAATGCCTAAACGGAAGATGAGGTGCTGTGTCTCCAGTTGGGCTTCACTGGAATATTGCAGCAGGCCAAGGACGGACATGTGGGCATGAGAGCAGGATGGTGCGTTGAAATGACAAATGACAGGAAGGACTTGGTCATGCTTGAGGACGGAGTGAAGGTGTTCACGGAGGGAAGGGTCCCTACTGAATGCTGACGGGACGGGGTGGGGGGGGCGGGGTGGTTGGTGGTCAAGGAAAGATGTGTTTGGTGGTGGCATCATGCTGGAGTTGGTAGATAGGAGGATGAGTCTTTGAATGCAGAGGCTGGTGGGGTGAAAAGTGAGCACAAGAGGGACCCTATCTTGGTTCTGGGAGGGAGGCGAAGGGGTGAGGGCAGAGGTGCAGGAGATGGGTCAGACACAGTTGAGGGCCCTGTCAACAACAGTGAGATGGCAGCCCTCCGTTAAAGAAAAAAGAAGACATGCCAGAAGCGCTTTGAAGGTAGCATTATCAGAACAGATGTGATGGAGGCAGAGGAACTGAGAGAATGGGATGGAGTCTTTACAGGAAGCAGGGTGTGAGGAGCTGTAATCAAGGTAGCTATGGAGTTGGTGGGTTTGTAATGAATAATGGTAGACAGTCTATCACCGGAAATGGAGACAGAGAGATCAAGGAAGGGGAGAGAATTGTTGGAGATGGACCATGTGAAGATGAGAGAGAGGTGGAAATTAGAAGCAAAACTGATCAATTTTTCCAGGTCCAGATGAGAGCATGAAGCGGCACCGAAACAGTCATCGATGTATTAAAAAAAGAGTTGTAGGAGGGGGCCTGAATAGGACAAAAGACAGGCATAACTGGGGCCCAAGTGGGTACCCATAGCCACACCTTTTATTTGGAGAAAGTGAGACAAGTTAAAGGAGAAAATGTTCAGTGAGAGAACAAGTTCAGTCAAGCAGAGGAAAGCAGCGGTGGATGGGGATTGTTCAGGTTACGGTTCAAGAATGAAGAGGAGAGCCCACAGATCATCCTGGTGGGTATAGGGGTGTTGAGGGATTGGACATCCATGGTGAAGAGGTGGTGGTTAGAGCCAGGGAACTGCAAATTGTTGATATGACATATGGCATCAGAGAAATCACGATTGTAGATGGGAAAAGACTAGTCAAGGGGAGAGAATGGAGCCAACATAGGAAAAAATGAGTTCTGTAGGGCAGGAACAGGCTGGCGCGATGGGTCTATCAGCATAGTCCTGTTTGTGGATTTTGGGAAGGAGGTAGATGTGGGCTGTGGGGGGGTTGGGATACTATGAGGTTGGAAGCTGTGAAGGGAACATCTCCAGAGGAGATGAGGTCAGTGACAGTCCTAGAAAAAAATGGCTTGATGTTTGGTGGTGGGGTCATGATCCAGGGGGCCGTAGGAAGAAGTGTCTGAGAGTTGGCACTCAGCCTCTGCAAGGTAGCAGTCAGTGCGCCAGACAACAACAGCAAAAATCCACAAACAGGACTGTTCTGGAAAGCAAGGTAGAGAAGCAGAAAGTGGTAGGGAGGGTGTTCCAGAGTTTAGGGCCTAGGTGGCTATGGGTGTTTGTCAGACAGTTGGAATAGAATGTCTGGTATTGAATAGAGTTTGTAAAAGGTATACCTTATGATTAGAGGCACAGACTCCAGCCTTGAAGTAATGTAAGCTTTTGTAACTTCCGGTGCATAAGTCTCCATCAGATGAGGTTCATTAGACTTAACAAATGGGACTGATGCAACCATTCTCTGCCACAGACTCAGTAGATAGTGTACGCTGTTTGGAGCAAATTCCCAATGCTGTTTAAGGGGAGAAAACAAAATTAAATAACACAGGACTAACAAATATGAGAACTCCTGAACTATTTTACAGGATTTGAAATATTTGGGTAAAATGTATAAAAATGACCATTGGCCAGTGCTATCTCTGGAATGCTTTCGAAAAATTTTCTTTGGTATTTTTTCAGGTAGTTTCTGAAAAGTCAACACACATGTTTGCATTAAAAGTAGTCTTTGCCAACTCATTCAATGTGACTGTACTAATTGTATTTTTGTAGTTTCATACCCATGTCACATTAGCAAAGATACATCCATTGTTGGTTTCCATGGTATCTTCTGCAGAACTATTTGATGTGAATTCTGCTTGGTGTTATAGAGCTGGAGATTGGGTGTTAAAATGGCAGATGGATGATGAGCATTGGGTGGAGACATAATTCCTGTGCCACTCTCCTACTGTTGACCAAGGTATTAAATCTATTAACATTTTGATTGAGTGACTGCTTTAATAAAATATGTTTTAACTTCAGAGAAATAGACCTTAAAACCCAAGGATTTTCATGTCTAGGCTCTGGTTGGATCAGAAAATCATAAGAATTAGGAGCAGGAGTCGGCCATTCAACCCCTTGAACTTACTCTCTCATTCAGTAAATTCATGGCTGATCCGATTACGGCCTTAACTCCACTTTCGTACCTGCTCCCCAATAACATTGACTCCATTACAGATCAAAAATCTGTCTAACTTAGCCTTGAATGTATTCAATGGCTCAGCCTCCACTGCTCTCTGTGAAAAGGAATTCCAAAATGATGACCCCCTGAGAGAAGAAATTCCTCCTCATCGCTGTCTTGAATGGGAGACCCCATATTTTTAAACTGTGTCCTCTAGTTCTAGATTCCCCCGAGAGGAAACATCCTCCCAGCATCTATCCTGTCAAGCTCCCAAAGAATCTTTTTTTTGTTCCACTAAAATCACCACTCATTCTTCTAAATTCCAATCATTATAGTCCCAACCTGCTGAATCTTTCCTCATAAAACAACCCCTCCATCCCAGGATTCAGCCTCGTGAAACTTCTCTCAACTGTTTTCAATGCGAATATATCCCTCCTTAAGTAAGGAGACCAAAACTGTACTCGTATTCCAGGTGTGGTCTCACCAATGTCCTGTACAGTTGTAGCATGACTTGCTACTTTTATGCTCCATCCCCCTTGCATTATAGGCCAACATTCCATTTGGCTTTCTAATTACATGCTGTACCTGAATGCTAACTTTTTGTGATTCATGTATGAGGATACCCAGATCCTTCTGTACTGCAGCATTCTGCAGTCTTTCTTCATTTAAATAATATTCTGTCTTTCAATGCTTCCTACCGAAGTGGACAACCTCATATCTTCCCAAATTATACTACATCTGTCCATTTTTTGCCTATTTATTTAACCTATCTGTAGCCCTTTGCAGACACATTGAATCCTCCTCACAAGTTGCTTTCTTACCTATCTTTCCAACATTGGCAAATTAGACTACAATACAGTCTGTTCCTTTATCCAAGTCATTAATATAGATTATAAATAATTGAGGTCCAGCCCTGATCCCTGTGGCATTCCACTAGTTACAGATTTTCAACCTGAAAATGACCCATTTATCCTGACTCTGTTTCCTGTCCGTAGCCAATCCTCTACCTATGCTAATATATCACCTCCAACACAATGGGCAGAATTTTCTGCCTTCTGGGCGGGTGCGCCTGACCCAATCTCCAGCGGGCGGGGAGCTGATCCCCGCCGGAGAAGCGGGCCCCGCCGCCATTTTACATGTGATGACTTCCGCCGGGAAGTGCTGTGCAGGCAGGGGAGGATTCCCCAAAAGCGGGAATGCGTTCTTTCGCACATGCGCACGAAAGAGCGCACATCTCCCTGAGGCTAAGTGCTGCCTCAGGGAGATCGCTGACAGGCAGGTCCTTTAATTGTTTTAACAATCTTGTCAATAGCCTCAACTGGCCATTGACAGGTCGGCGGACTTGCAGCTGATTTTGCTGCGGGCCCGCCTTCCTGAAGATTTAAATGGGGCGGGATGACGTCGGGGGTTCCCATCCGCGACATCATCCCGCATCATTTTACGCGTCAGCGAGCTGGCCCTTTTATGTGGCACCTTATCGAATGCCTTTTGGAAATCTAAGTATATCCAAATAATAAGCTTATGTATATAGGATTAATGACTGAGTGACTGAGAACTTGCTAAAAAGATCTATAATAACTTTGGAAACTGGGGACGATTTTCACTGCCTGCACTGGCATTAATGGGACAAGGCAGTTTCAAAGTGGTTAGCATCCTAATAATAAGCAATGTGGTAGGTTCCACCTTGAAAGGGGCCTATGGCAGGTTTCCAAATTCCCCTCCTTTTTCAGGTGTTTAGGCCCCTTTTAATATGTAAATCAGGGTCCAATGATGTAAACAGGACAATGATTGCCATTTTAAATCGGAACTAGGGGAGTTTGCACAGAATACACTCTAACCAGTTCCATGGGCAATAAAACTAAATAGGCCTACCAAGGCGAGTGTTGAACTATTTTTGAGGATGCTGGAGGAGCAGGAGTTCTGTCCTGGGAAACCAACCTTTTGTAGTCACGCCCCTCACCCTGTAACTTCCCTGGCTGGCAGCCACTGTCCTATCCTAATCTTGAGACCTTAATCAGGCAAAAATGCACTTGTGCGTCTACTGCTCACCTGTCAAATCTGGATGAGGCTGGAGCTACAAAATCACATTGCTGCTGGAACAAAAAGCTGGCCAGTGCTCTGCAGCTCATTCTCCCAAGAGTCAAACAATTCATGGGTAGTACAAGTTTAATTATTATAACATACTACATCTCACTTATCTTTTCCCTTCAGCATATTATTCTATTTAATAAATATGGACATAACTTTAGCCTATATACAGAAACCTAGTGGTTATTTTTCTGTCTTATGAGATAAAGGGGGGCTAGTGGGCATTCTCCAATAATTGTTTTAACCATGATTTAGGATTAACTGTTGGATCTCCTATTATATTAGAGAGGTATTTTGTCTAAGGTATTTTTTGTAGCTATTCCGCTGACTCTCAATCGTTAAAACAGATATTTCTTAACTCCCAGAAAAGTCAGGGAAGTGCCTGGCAACAAGGTTTAGAGGAAATCTCTGACCCCCAGTTTTCAAATACATACAAATTCCTGGGTGATTCAGTTTTGTATTTTACCAACAGCTCTTTGTTGATTCTGAGCGGGCTGTAAGTGGGTTAGCTCTCTTATCCCATGGTATAAGGTGGGCGTGTTGGTAAAAAATACAATGAACTTCCTCTCTGTGATATATAGTTAAAGTATTCTCTCAAGTTTCACAGTTGCCCTGAGAGGGTTCAGGAGAAGAAAGCCAAGACACTTTCAATTTACAAGTAAACCTGTACAGAAGATTAAATGATTTCTTGGATTTGTAACTTATTTGTAATTTAATATGCCATGGGGTTTAGATGAGAGTCCTACAGTATCCTCATCCCTGCACTGTATCATTGTTAGATTAATTGTTTGTTCAACATTTATTTAATAGATCTTCTTTGTTTCATACTTTAATCAAGGTCTAAGACAAAATAGAAATATTGTTGCTGCACCCAATAACAAACAAGATTCGCCATTAATTAGCCTGGGAATTTTACCAAAACCTCTCTATAGGCCCACATGAATGGTCCAAAATGTGAGTGCCAAAACAATCCAGGATAAAGAGGTTTGGAAAAAAATGAAAATCTTGACACCTGCACTATATTAATCTATAAATAGCAGAGAATAAAAGTTTCTGTTCATAAGAGACTCAGTCATTCACAGGTATTGTTAGGCAGCCACATACACAAGGAAGGGATTGCAAAATCGCCTGGACTGTACTAACAGAAGTTAACACATCTGTCTTGGGAGAAAGTCAACGTAGTTACAGACAGGAGGGAGGTTAATTTAATCAGCACTAACTTCTCCTCTCAGCACCCGTCCGTAAACAGAAACGTGTTTTGATTTGTTTCCCTCTTTATAAGCGGTGGTGTATTTCCCAATCCCTCGGTTATGGTGCGATCCAATCTTCTTTTAATAACCCCACAGAAACTCGAGATAGGATGAATTCAAAGGCTTAGTTTATTTGGGTAAACTCTAAACACGTAGAAGTTTTACAATGTCAGCTTCGCCTTCAGAAAGTAAAGAGAGGGATAGAGAAAAGAAAGATATACAGCACAGAGAAAATAAATATTGTTTCATGTGGGTTCCAGAATTAAAATCCAATGAGGCATTCCTTCACAGTGATCAGTGGGCTGAAATCTGATGCTATATAATTCACTTTTCCGGTGGTGTTGACTTCACACAATGAGATAGGCACGCAGAGATGAATCAGTCTTGTGGGTGGTGGTACAGAATTTCCATCTGAAAGGGTGCAGATGGGGCCAGGTGTTCAACCTGGGCAGAACTCCTTTTGTGTGAGGCTGCCAGTTAGATGGTAAATAGCAGACTGAGCTTCGCAGTTCAGCAAGGCAATATTACTGGTTCCACAAGCCAGAGGTCCATGTCACATGACTCCCACCTCTCCACACTGTCTTTCTATACCTCATCTGGATCCCCGGGAATGTTAGATGTCTCAACCATTGAAAGGAAGATCGGGGGCCTCTTTGTCTTAGCAGTGAGCAGACTCCTGTTGACCAGACTAGGTTATGAAATGCAGATCGCCTTTGTATAGCTCTCTTTGAATTTGGCCTGTGCAGCCCACATGGTGTCATTAATGGCTCCCCAACGATAATAATGCGTGAGTTTCCCCGATATTGACAAAAGGCAGCTTTTATTGTCTGGGGGTCTCAAACGGACATTCAATGAACCACTTTAAGGATCTTTGTCAGTTTTTAAAATTTTAGAAATAACCATAAGGATATCTATATATATTTCATAAAAATAAACAATGTGAGATCTTAGTTCCTCACAGTCCTTGCAGCCTCAGAGAAAAAAAACAAATTCTATTTCATTTTTTTGATGTGGTCTTATGAAGGAAGAACAGGAGATAAAGAAGTATGCATTCATTCTCTCATTCGCTTGACACGTCAGGCACACAGCTAACAGAGGTAATGGCAGTTCCCTGCTGCATTTTTTAGTAGTGTAAATGTTAGCTAGTGCATCAGCAAGGACATTGTCCTGTCCTGTCCTGAGATGTGGAATAATTAGGTGACCTGGGAAGATTCAAATCTGTATTTATGGAAAGTCGGGTTTGGAGTTCTTAATTATCCTCAGTTAGAAATCAGGCATAAGACGCTTTTGGCCTCTCCTGATTAAGTGTCTTCTAAAGGGTCTGGGGGTTTTACAGGATGGTTAGCACATAGGGGGTGAGTCCAGCTGCTCAGGGCAATGCCAGTATCTCACTCTGAGAATGCCAGGTCCTTTGATCATAGGGCTAAGTGGCTGTGGTCCAGCTTAGCTCCTCCTTGTCCACCTTGGTAACCTGTGAGTTCAGTTGTTCAAAACCAGGGACTGTGGTTAGGCCAATTGCCAGGAGATTGGGGTGTTTTAATGGGACTTTGGCCTCTTTTGGGGATTCCAGTTTCGTGTCCAGCTCGGGCGCTAGCACCACTAGGGTGTTCCAGTTATTGCTCCTAGGTACTATGGGTTGGCACAGCAACAGGCAGGCAATTGCTCCTGAACTTGGGCCAGCCTTTCTGGGCCCAGATGATAAAAAGGCTGGCTCCAGTAAGGAGCCTCTCCTGCATCCGTACCGGGTAGGGCTAGATTGCTGTAGCCTGGTGGGTTGTTATGGATCATTTTAAATGCAGTGGGAAGCCTTGTCAGGTCGCCTCACAATTCTGCACTAAGGTGGGTGGATATGGGTTGCAATCGCTCTGCTAGTCAGTCGGTGGGAGGCTCCAAGTCTTTCAGAACATTATTGCCCTCTGGTGGATGGTCAGCTCCCGCTGTACCTCCTGGTGGCTTTTCAACTAAGTGGGCATCACTCTCACACTTTTTGGGCTAATTTTGGAACTTTACTGTTCCCCATTTATTTTCGCCATAAAGCTGCCAGCCAGACAAATCAATGACTTCTTAGCTGGGGCCTTTGGATTGGGAGGGGGTGCTCTCCTAACTTGTTCCAGGTGTCCTGGAACACCACTGCCCTCAAGTGGAGGTGCAACTCCAGCTACACTCTTTTGTGGCTTTTCGACTGGAGGAGGCATCTCACTCCCAATCTGTTCATCAGTTTGGGAACTCCCTTTGTCCCTATTTACTATCAGAAAGAAGGATTCTGCCAGCCATACCTCTGGCAATTCCTTAATCTTTGTCTTGGTTTAATAGCGTGCCTTCCTTCAAGCTCCTCAACTACATCGGGCATCCGCTTCACTATCTCTTTCTATGCTCATTGTTTAATTCTGGGAAATTCTGAGAGTCAATTTTAAATTCTATTGACCTTTGCTGGACCTCTTAACTTTACTGGTCTGGCTTCGGCCTTACTACATTCAAGCAGCTCTTGCTCAATGTTGATGGGTGCTGTTTCACCCTCTGGACCTTCCCCAACTTCCTGCTCTCCTGCAGATTTCTGCTGGCTGGCATTGACCTCTTTTCTTTTGCTGGCTAACACCTTGCCACAAGCCAAATAGTTTCCAAGGAGGAAATCAAGTCCTGCTACTGGTAGTTCAGGGACAATTACTACCGTGACAGGCCCTGAAACAAGGTCACACGCTAGGTGGAGGGGCGCAAACACAGATCCTCCTCCCACTCCACTGATCAGTGCTTTGGCTTTCAGGGTGGACTTAGGGGTAGGTTCAGGCTTCCTTCTAACATTCAGGACTGAATGGCCTTGTGTCCCGGAGCAGTACAGCGGACTTGCTCATATTTTGGGACGGGTAGGGGAGACACTGTTCCTGAAAGAACAAAACTCAAGAAGCTGTGAGTTTGTCCAGCTCAGACGCACATTGTGCCATTCTCTCCAAAGGGTAGGTTTCTGTAGTGAGAGTCTCTGTCTGCTCTGCCCTAATACCCATTGGGGCATCCTTCAGGAGACTACTCCTATGGTGCCCTATTAGACATACAAGCTTCACTCGCAATCCCCAGAACTCAGGCCTGGAATGGCCTATTTTATTGCAATAGAAGCACCCCAATCTCTAGGGTTCTCCTTTCAGGCTGCAGGAGGGCTTCTTGCACCGTCCTTTGTGTTATCTTTTCCGGGTGGGTGGTCCTTTCCTATTTAGGTCACCCTGCCTTTCTTTCCAATATTCATAGGAATGGTTTGGAGAGGGTCTGTCTGAGTGTCCTATGGGTGAGATCATAGCTGTCTGCTGTGACTGCCGCATCCCTGGATGTGAGGATTCTCTGCTCTTCTAAGAGCATTTGCAGGTTGGAAGGTAAACAATTTTTGAATTTGTCCAACAATACCAACTCACGCAGCCCCTCATAGGTGCGTGGGGTTGTTAGGGACCTTACCCATCAGTCGAACAAGATTTACTACAGTCATTCGAACTCAATGTTGATTTGCATGGGCTTTTTACGAGCCAATATTATACCCTTGTTCAAAAAAAGTTCTAAGGATAAGTCCAGCAGTTACAGACCAGTCACAGAATCACAAAATGACAGTGCAGAAGAGGACCTTCGGCCCATCGAGTCTGCACCGACACATCAGAAACACCTGACCTACCTACCTAACCTCATTTACCAGCACCTGGCCCATAGCCTTGAATGTTATGACCTGCCAAGTGCTCATCCAGGTACTTTTTAAAGGATGTGAGGCAACCCGCCTCCACCACCCTCCCAGGCAGCGCATTCCAGACCGTCACCACCCTCTAGGTAAAAAAGTTTTTCCTCACATCCCCCGCTAAACCTCCTGCCCCTCACCTTGAATTTATGTCCACTTGTGACTGACCCTTCAACTAAGGGGAACAGCTGCTCCCTATCCACCCTGTCCATGCCCCTCATAATCTTGTACACCTCGATCAGGTCACCCCTCAGTCTTCTTTGCTCCAACGAAAACAACCCAAGTCTATCCAACCTCTCTTCATAACTTAAATGTTTCATCCCAGGCAACATCCTGGTGAATCCCCTCTGCACCCCCTCCAATGCAATCACATCCTTCCTATAATATGATGGCCAGAACTGCACACAGTACTCCAGCTGTAGCCTCACAAGGTTCTATACAACTCCAACATGACCTCTCTACTTTTGTAATCTATGCCTTGGTTGATAAAGGCAAGTGTCCCATATGCCTTTTTCACCATCTCACTAACATGTCCCTCTGCCTTCAGAGATCTATGGACACACACGCCAATGCCCCTTTGTTCCTCAGAACTTCCTAGTGACATACCGTTCATTGAATACTTCAGTTTAACTTCAGTGGTGTGGAAGTTTCTAGAGACAATTATTCAGGATAGAATTAGTAGTCACATGGAGAAATGTGAGTTGATTAGGAAGACACTCAGACATGGATTTCTTAAGGGGAAATCATATTTAATCATATTTAACTTGCTGGAGTTTTTTGAAGAGGTAACAGAGAGGGTAGATGAGGATAATGCTATTAATATGGTGTACATGGATTTTCCAAATGCATTCGATACAGTGCCACACAACAGACTTTTGAGAAAAGTTATAGCACATGGAATAAAAGGGACAGTAGCAACATGGATACAAAATTGGCTGAGCAATAGGAAACAGAGGGTAATGGTCAATGGATATTTTTCGAGCTGGAAGAAGGTTAGTAGTGGAGTTCCCCAGGGGTCGGTATTGGGACCCTTGCTTTTCCTGAAATATATTAATGATCTAGAGTTTGGTGTGCAGGAGACAATTTTGAAGTTTGCAGATGATACAAAACTTGGAAGCACTGTAAACTGTGAGGATGACAGCACAAAACTATAAAAGGACATGGACAAGTTGTTGGAGTGGGCAGATAGCTGGCAGATCAAGCTCAATGCAGAGAAGTGTGAGAAGATGCACTTTGATAGGAAGAATTAGGACAGCCAACATAAAATAAGGGGTAAAAACAAAAAAACAGCGGATGCTGGAAATCCAAAACAAAAACAGAATTACCTGGAAAAACTCAGCAGGTCTGGCAGCATCAGCGGAAAAGAAAAGAGTTGACGTTTCGAGTCCTCATGACTCTACGACAGAACTTGAGTTCGAGTCCAAGAAAGAGTTGAAATATAAGCTGGTTTAAGGTGTGTGGGGGGGCGGAGAGAGAGAGAGAGAGAAGTGGAGGGGGTTGGTTTGGTTGTAGGGACAAACAAGCAGTGATAGAAGCAGATCATCAAAAGATGTCAACAACAATAGAACAAAAGAACACATAGGTGTTAAAGTTGGTGATATTATCTAAACGAATGTGCTAATTAAGAATGGATGGTAGGGTGCTCAAGGTATAGCTCTAGTGGGGGTGGGGAGAGCATAAAAGATTTTAAAATATTTAAAAATAATGAAATAGATGGGAAAAGAAAAATCTATATAATTTATTGGAAAAATTTATTGGGCCCCAGCTATGCCTGTCTCTTTATGGGGTATGTGGAACATTCCTTGTTGCAGTCCTACTCCGGCCCCCTTCCACAACTCTTTCTCCGGTACATCGATGATTACTTCAGTGCTGCTTCATGCTCTCGTCAGGACTTGGAAAAATTTATTAATTTTGCTTCCAATCTTCACCCCTCCATCATTTTCACATGGTCCATCTCTGACACTTCCCTTCCCTTCCTTGACCTCTCTGTCTCAATCTCTGGTGATAGGCTGCCCACCAATATCCATTACAAACCCACCGACTCCCACAGCTAACTTGACTGCAGCTCCTCACACCCCGCTTCCTGTAAGGACTCCATCTCATTCTCTCAATTCCTTCACCTCCGTCGCATCTGTTCCGATGATGCTACCTTCAAAAACAGTTCCTCTGACATGTCCTCCTTCTTCCTTAACCGAGGTGTTCCACCCACGGTCATTGTCAGGGCCCACAACCGTGTCTGACCCATCTCCCGCGCATCCGCCCTCACGCCTTCTCCTCCCTCCCAGAAACATGATAGGGTCCCCCTTGTCCTCACTTATCACCCCACCAGCCTCTGCATTCAAAGGATCATCCTCCGCCATTTCCGCCAACTCCAGCATGATGCCACCACCAAACACATCTTCCCTTCACCCCCGCTATCGGCATTCCGTAGGGATCGCTCCCTCCAGGACACCCTGGTCCACTCCTCCATCACCCCCTACTCCTCAACCCCCTCCTATGGCACCACCCCATGCCCACGCAAAAGATGCAACACCTGCCCCTTCACTTCCTCTCTCCTCACCGTCCAAGGGCCCAAACACTCCTTTCAAATGAAGCAGCATTTCACTTGCATTTCCCCCAACTTAGACTATTGCATTCGTTGCTCCCAATGTGGTCTCCTCTACATTGGAGAGACCAAACGTAAACTGGGCGACCGCTTTGCAGAACACCTGCGGTCTGTCCGCAAGAATGACACAAACCTCCCTGTCGCTTGCCATTTTAACACTCCACCCTGCTCTCTTGCCCACATGTCTGTCCTTGGCTTGCTACATTGTTCCAGTGAAGCCCAACGCAAACTGGAGGAACAACACCTCATCTTCCGACTAGGCACTTTACAGCCTTCCGGACTGAATATTGAATTCAACAACTTTAGGTCTTGAGCTTCCTCCCCCATCCCCACCCCCTTTCTGTTCTCCCTTCCTTTTTTTTCCAATAAATTATATAGATTTTTCTTTTCCCACCTATTTCCATTATTTTTAAATATTTTAAAATCTTTTATGCTCTTCGCACCCCAACTAGAGCTATACCTTGAGTGCTCTACCATCCATTCTTAATTAGCACATTCGTTTAGATAATATCACCAACTTTAACACCTATGTGATCTTTTGTTCTATTGTTGTTGACATCTTTTGATGATCTGCTTCTATCACTGCTTGTTTGTCCCTACAACCAAACCAACCCCCTCCACTTCTCTCTCTTTCTCCGCCCCCCCCACACACCTTAAACCAGCTTATATTTCAACTCTTTCTTGGACTCAAACTCAAGTTCTGTCGAAGGGTCATGAGGACTCGAAATGTCAACTCTTTTCTTCTCCGCCGATGCTGCCAGACCTGCTGAGTTTTTCCATAAAATAAGGGGTACAGTTCTTAATTGCATGCAGGAGCACAGGGACCTAGATGTATATATGCATAAACAGAATTACCTGGAAAAACTCAGCAGGTCTGGCAGCATCGGCGGAGAAGAAAAGAGTTGACGTTTCGAGTCCTCATGACCCTTCGACAGAACTCAAGTTCTGTCGAAGGGTCATGAGGACTCGAAACGTCAACTCTTTTCTTCTCCGCCGATGCTGCCAGACCTGCTGAGTTTTTCCAGGTAATTCTGTTTTTGTTTTGGATTTCCAGCATCCGCAGTTTTTTTGTTTTTATATATGTATATATGCATAGATCATTGAAGGTGGCAGGACAGGTGGAGAGAGCATACAGGGCTTATCCAGGGCATTATCAATAGGGACATAGAGTACAACAGCAGGGAGATTATGATGAGCTTATATAAGACACTAATTAGACCTCAGCTGGAGTATATTTCTGG
This sequence comes from Carcharodon carcharias, assembly GCF_017639515.1. Lineage (NCBI taxonomy): Eukaryota > Metazoa > Chordata > Chondrichthyes > Lamniformes > Lamnidae > Carcharodon > Carcharodon carcharias. The sequence continues at coordinate 102,731,508 of NC_054474.1, forward strand.
GTGGCACAGTATAGGAAGGATGTGAACGTATTGGAACGAATGCAGAAGAGGTTTACAAGAATGGTTCCAGGGATGAGAAACTTCAGTTACGAAGATAGATCGGAGAGATTGGGACTGTACTCCTTGGGGAGGAGAAGGCTGAGAGGAGCTTTGATAGAGGGGTTCAAAACCATGAGACAGCTGAATAGAGTAGATAGGGAGAAAATGTTCCCGCTTGTAAAAGGATCGAGGATAAGAAGGCATAGATTTAAAATGATTTGCAAAAGACACAAATGTGATATCAGAAAAAACTTTTTCAAACAGCGAGTGGTGCGGGTCTGGGATGCACTGCCTGGAAGAGTGGTTGACATAGGTTCAATCGAGGCATTCTAGAGGGCATTCAACGATTATTTAAATAGAAACAATGTGCAGGGTTATGGGGAAAAGGCAGGAGAATGGCACTAAGTCATAATGCTCATTTGGTGAGCCGATGCAGACATGTTGGGCCAAATGGCCAACTCCTATATCGTAACAATTCTGTGATTCATTCCAGAATTGAAGTTGATATGCCTCCAGGACTAACTCATAGGAACTTAGGATGGCAGCCTTGGTCTACTCATAATTCATGGACACATCAGAGGTCAGCATGGAGTAGACCTCTAGGACTCTCTTTGATAGCTGCCCTCGAAATAAAAATGTCCAGATATTTAATGGCCATTTTAGCTGTCCTGCTACTTTCTCAAAAGTGGCAAAAATGACGCATGTTACTCTCTTCGAATTTGGGAATGAATCTAGCATACCTGAGGGCCGCAGAGAGTAGTTCTAGGTTAGAGAGACAGGGGTTGCTACTGGGTATACATTTTCCCTCGCAGCTTCCAGCTGTCCTATCTCTCTCTCTCTCTCTCTCTCCCCCTTTAAGCTGCTAGCTCCATTTCAAATTTTCAGTACTGGAATTCTTTTTCCCTTTCCTGTTCCCTCTCCTGAGCCTTTCTTTCCCTCTCCTTAAATTCGAGCTGCATCCTAAGCTTTTCCAGATCAAATTTGACCAGGGGAAGGGATTCAGAATCACAGCTGAGCTCTATATCTACCAGTTTTATCGGATATGTGTGATCCAAAAGTTCCACCAACAACTGGATCAGTTCATTTTTCTTCACTTTACTGGGTAACTTTAACTGTACCTCCCTAGCTACAGTTTTCAGTTCCTCTGTGCTAAGGGGTGCTAATGTTTAACCATTCAGATTTCCTTGCTTGATCCACATCTGGGCATCAAAAGTTGCCATTTTCTTAGTGTTGGGAAAAGGAATTTGCTGTGGCAAGTTACTTGTGTTTTAAAATTTGTTCCAGTCACTGAGATTTTCCTTTTGGTTTCCAAGTTGCTCTTTTATATCAGATTTGGCTCGTGTCTTACTTGGACTCTGGTAAAATTCAAATGGGTGATTCCGGATTTGAGCTCCCAATTCCTGATAAGGGGGGTTAAATTAAACAGCACTAATTTCTCCTCTCACCACCTGTTTGTAAACAGAAAGGTGCTTCGATTTGTTTTCCTCTTCCTATGTGGTGGCGTATTTCCCAACTCCTTGGTTTTGTGCCAACCAATTTTCTATTAATGACCCCACAGAAACTCGGGATAGGATGAAATTAAAGGCTTAGTTTATTTGCATAGCCTCAAAGCATGAGGAGGCTTTGCGACTTCACCCTCGCCTTCAGATTGTAAAGAAAGAGACAGAGAAAAGAAAGATTTACAGTGCAGATACCGCAGAGAAAAGAAATATTGTTTCACGTGGGTTCCAGAGTCCAAAGTCAAATTCCAATGAGGCATTCCTTCACAGAGGTCAGTGGGTTGAAAGCCGATGCTGTATAATTCACTTTTCCAGTGGTGTTGACATCACACGATGAGTTTGGCATGCAGAGATGAATCAGTCTTGTAGGTAATGGTACAGAATGTCCAGCAGAAGAAGTGTAGATGGGGCCAGGTATTCAACCTGGGCAGAGTTCCTTTTCTGTGAGTCTGCCAGTTAGATGGTAAACAGCAGGCTAAGCTTTGCAAATCAGCAAGGCAATATTACTGGTTCCACAAGCCTGAGGCCCATGTCACGTGACTCCCATCTCTCCACACTGGCTTTGACAAAGAATGTGTATCCCTTCTCAAGAAGATATAATAATTCTCATAATGCTATTGGAATTTATTGTAAAATAGAATAATAGTGGCATGTGTCTATGTGTGTCTATATGTGTTTGTGAGATTTAATTGAATTAGAGGCATCTGGTCTGAGTGCTTTGATCTAAGAGAGGTTAGGTTTGAAATGTTAATTAGGTAAACATGGGAAAGTTTAGGAACATGGGTGTCAAGGGAACATTTGCAATTTGAAATAAACTAGACTGGGTTGTTTTAAAGAAGTGAAATGTGTCACCTAGCCAGGTGAAGTTTAGAAACATGTGTTTATTTTTCCCCAAAAATTACTCTTAAAACTTAGTGCTGTAAGAGGGTTTATTATCGGGGAGATAAAGTCCAAAGACATAGTGAAACAATGGGTATTTGTATTCAAAGAGGAAGATATGTATAAAGAGAAAAGCAAAATACTGCGGATGCTGGAAATCTGAAACAAAAACAAAAATACCTGGAAAAACTCAGCAGGTCTGACAGCATCTGCAGAGAGGAATGTATTCCTCTCCGCAGATGCTGTCAGACCTGCTGAGATTTTCCAGGTATTTTTGTTTTTGTACAAAGAAGAGAAGTCTGTTTTGTAAGGGAAGGCATTTTTAAGATCTTACAAGTGTGTGAAAAAGCCGTCAGCATCTATGCCTCAAGCTGCTGTCTTCAAGGGACTGAAGTTAAGAGAACTCACTTTGAATTCGACTTGTTCAGGGTATCATGTTTCTTTGCTTGGGTCTTTTAAAATCTGTATGTCTTACTGTTGCTTTAACAAAAGTGGAACTGGGAGTTGGATTGATTCGGGGATTTAGAAGTTATCAGAGTAGTAATTTGTAGGTCAATTTATGTATTTAAAGTAACTTCTTCTATTAATAATGTTTAATCTAGTTTTGTAAAAACTTATAAGACTTGTCGGTCTGATTACTACTAAATTCAAGGCACACAGCTAAAAATTTATACAAACTGCAAAACAAGTTGTGGCAGTTGTTTCATGTTTCACTTTGGGATTTAAACAACTCAGCATCTGCCATCGGCTGTGCCATAACACCCTCGACTGGGTCCCCGAGAATGTTAGACGTATCGACCATTAAGACTTAAAAGGAAGGTTGCAGGGTCCTTTATCTTAGCAGTCAAGCCGATTCATGTTGGTCAACCTAAATTATGAAATACAAATGACCTTTGTAAAGCTCTCTTTGAATTTGGCCTGTGCAGCCCACAGGGGGCCGTTCATGGCTCCCTAGAGATGATAATGTGCAGGTTTCCCCAATTCTGCCACGCAGCTCTTTTTTGTTCAGGGGTCACAGACAGACACAGATTCGGCCATTTTCAGGATCTTTGTTCAGTTCTTAAAATTTTAGAAATAGCCATGAGGATGTCTATATATATTTTATAAAAATATAGTGTGATGTTTTACTCCCTCGCAACGTTATTTCTAAAATTATTTTAAGTGGGTCTAAGTTATAACTAATATAAGATCTAGTTGGTGACATTAGCAGATAAACCCTAAACCTGTCCACCTGACATTGTTTTGACCACTATCTTAACAAGGACTCCAAAGTTTATTTTAAATGGGTTAACACTTGCAGTAAAATAGCAGATAAGGAGATATCAGACAACTGCATTAGGCAGATCACTGCCTTTAACAGACAGTTAATACTGAATGTGTACAAAATAAATAGTTGGTCTGGCTGGAGAAGGGCACCTTTTCAAAATCTGAGCATTTTTGGCAAATTTTATGCTCATAAACTTAGTGATAACAGTGCTAAAGAAGAGAATAGATTTATACTTCTGCTGTTCAGGGCCTTAATCACATGTTCATTCTGGCACTTGTGGGAGACAGTGCCGCAATGGTAATCTAGTAATCCAGAGACCCAGGCTAATGCTCTGGGGGCATGGGTTCAAATCCCACCATGGAAGCTGGCAGAATTTGAGTTCAGTTAATAAATCTGGAATATACAGCTAGTGAGACTATCATCGATTGTTGTAAAACCCATCTGGTTCATTAATGTCCTGTATGGAAGGAAATCTGCCACCCTTACCTGGTCTGGCCTACATGTGACTCCAGGCCCACAGCAATGTGGTTGATTCTTAACTGCCCTTTGAAATAACCTGGCCAGGTCAGTTCAAGGGCAATTAGGGACGGGCAACAAATGCTGGCCTTGCCAGAGATGCCCACATCCGATGAAAAGAATAAGGGAAAAAAAACATGCAGAGCTCCCTCGATGTTGCTCCAACTACATGCTTTAACTGTAACGTCAGATAAATCTTTTTGGTTTGAAATTTTTTTTCCATTTCATATGCCAGCTTTGCTTGTGGCTTCTATGAACACACTTGCCAACTCGTATTGTGGGTCTACATTCACTGGAAGCTGATTTGATAATAACCTTCTATTTTTCTTCTATAAATCTCTTCTATTTTTACTTAGTTCTGTTGAAGGGTCATTTGGAGTCAAAACGTTAACTGTGCTCCTATTCGCAGATGCTGCCAGACCTGCTGAGTTTTTCCAGGTATTTTTGTTTTTGTTTTGGATTTCCAGCATCTGCAGTTTTTTGTTTTTATCTTAGTGTTTAATTGACTGTCACTTCTCTTCAACGAATGCCTACCTTGAAGAAGTTTTGTTCTTCTCTCCGTCAGGATTTTTGTATCTCTCTTTTGCCTTGTTCACCTTCATTGCTCTCCATTTCTCTCCTGGTGTTTGACAAGGTGTTTACTAAAACCCGCTTGCACAGCCATATTTCCTTCCTCAGTGCCTGTCTCCGTCTCCGACTTACCCCATGTGGATTTCAACTGAAGTTCCATCCCTTATGTTTCGAACCCACCCAGGATTACAGGTATCTCCGGGACATACAATGCTCCTACGACTGCTGTTCTTGTTGCATTCTGAGATCCACACTCAGTGCCATGCGCCGCCATATGAACACACTCGACCTCTCCCTCCAGCAGCACCGCCGCACCCTTTTTCAAAGCTGCGCGTGCCCCCAGTTTCATTTTATTCTTCGCCTCATCCGACGCCTCAACAAGAAACTTTGTCTCTTTCTTTCAGGTGCAAAGGAAAGCAAGCTCCAACAACTCATCGAAACCAACACCCATCCAGGACCCTCCACCCCTGCCTGTCCCTCTGTCCCCATTCCGTCTTCCAATCCCAGCTCCGGCCGTGTATTCACCATACCCCCTGACCTTCCCCTCTCCGCGCTGAACGTTCAGTGCTCAGCAAAGGACTTAATTTCATACCCTTACTCCCTCATCTCAATGAATTTTGGGCTCAGCATGATGCTGAACTCTTCTTCCGCCGCCTTCGTCTCCGTGCTCACTTCTTTGGGCAGGAGTCCTCTCCCCATTCAACGGATCCTTTTACCCACCTCCAATATTCTCCCTCCACCTGGACTCCTCCCTCCGGATTCTTACCTTCTCTTGATCTTTTCATTGAGAACTGTCGGCGTGACATTAGTCGTCTCAATTTCTCTGGTCCTCTCACCCACTCTAACCTGTCTCTCTCTGAACTTGCTGCACTCCGTTCTCTCAGGTCCAACCCTGACATTGTCATCAAACCCGCTGACAAGGGTGGTGCTGTTGTTGTCTGGCGCACTGACCTCTACCTCGCAGAGGCTGAGCGTCAACTCACAGACACTTCCTCCTACATCTCCCTGGACCAGGACCCCACCACTGAACATCAAGCCATTGTTTCCAAGACTGTTACTGATCTCATCTCCTCTGGAGATCTTCCTTCCACAGCTTCCAACCTGATAGTTTCCCAAACTCGGACGGCCCGCTTCTACCTCCTACCCAAAATCCACAAACAAGACTGTCCCGGCAGACCGATCATGTTAGCCTGTTCCTGCCCCACGGAACTAGTTTCTTGCTATCTTGACTCTGTTCTCTCTTCCCTTGTCCAGTCCCTTCCCACCTTCATCCGTGATTCCTCTGACACCCTACATCATATCAACAATTTCCAGTTCCCTGGCCCCAACCGCTCCTCTTCACCATGGACGTCCAATCCCTCTACACCACCATCCCCAACCGGGATGGTCGATGGCTCTCCACTTCTTCCTCGAACACAAGCCCGAACAATCCCCATCCACCACTACTCTCCTCCGTCTGGCTGAACTTGTTCTCACACTGAACAATTTCTCCTTTAACTCCTCTCACTTCCTCCAAATAAAAGGTGTGGCTATGGGTACCTGCATGGGCCCCAGCTATGCCTGTCTCTTTATGGGATATGTGGAACATTCCTTGTTCCAGTCCTACTCCGGCCCCCTCCCACAACTCTTTCTCAGGTACATCGATGATTACTTTGGTACTGCTTCATGCTCTCGTCTGGACTTGGAAAAATTTATTAAGATTGCTTTCAATTTCCACCCCTCCATCATTTTCACATGGTCCATCTCTGACACTTCCCTTCCCTTCCTTGACCTCTCTGTCTTAATTGCTGATGATAGACTGTCCACCAATATCCATTACAAGCCTACCGACTCCCACAGCTACCTCGACTACAGTTCCTCACACGCCGCTTCCTGTAAGGACTCCATCTCATTCTCTCAATTCCTTCGCCTCATCGCTTCTGTTCTGATGATGCCACTTCCAAAAACAGTTCCTTTGACATGTCCTCCTTCTTCCTTAACCGAGGTTTTCTACCCACGACAGTTGTCAGGGCCCTCAGCTGTGTCCGGCCCATTTCCGCGCATCCGCCCTCACACCTTCTTCTCGCTCCCAGAAACATGATAGTGTCTCCCTTGTCCTCACTTATCACCCCACCAGCCTCCGCATTCAAAGGATCATCCTCCGCCATTTCCGCCAACTCCAGCATGATGCCAGCACCAAACACATCTTCCCTTCATTCCCCCTCCGGGACACCCTGGTCCACTCCTCCATCACCCCCTACACCTCAACCCCCTCCCACGGCACCTTCCCTTGCAACCGCAGAAGGTGCAACACCTGCCCCTTTACTTCCCCTCTCCTCACCATCCAAGGGCCCAAACACTCCTTTTAAGTGAAGCAGCATTTCACTTGCACTTCCCTCAACTTAGTCTACTGCATTTGTTGCTCCCAATGCAGTTTCCTCTACATTGAAGAGACCAAACGCAGACTGGGTGACCGCTTTGCAGAACACCTTCGGTCTGTTCGCAAGTATTACTCAGACTTCCCTGTCACTTGCCATTTCAACACTCCACCCTGCTCTCATGCCCACATGTCTGTCCTTGGCTTGCTGCATTGTTCCAGTGAAGCTCAACGCAAACTGAAGTAACAGCACCTCATCTTCCGACTAGGCACTTTACAGCTTTCCAGACTGAATATTGAGTTCAACAATCTTAGATCTTGAACTATCTCCTCCATCCCCACCCCTTTCCAATTTTCCCCCTCCTTTTTGTTTTTTCCAATAATTTATATAGATTTTTCTTTTCCTACCTACTTCCATGATTTTTAATTGTATTTCCATCCATTGTTTTATCCCTACCTTTTAGCATATTTCGATCCCTTCCCCCCACCCCACCCCCACTAGGGCTATCTGTACTTGCTTGTCCTGCTTTCTACCCTTAATTAGCACATTTCTTTAGATAATATCACCACCTTCAACACCTCTTTGTCCTTTTGTCTGTGACATCTTTTGGTTATCTCCGCCTATCACTGGCCCTCTATCCAGCTCTTCTTGTCCCCCCCCCCCACCTCCAACCCCCCCCCACCCCCCTCCCCAAACCAGATATATTTCATCTCTCTTCTATTTTTACTTAGTCCTGTTGAAGGTTCATTCGGACTCGAAATGTTAACTGCGCTCCTATCCGCAGATGCTGCCAGACCTGCTGAGTTTTTCCAAGTATTTTTGTTTTTGTTTTGAAAATAACCAAACCCATTTCACATGTGGCCCTTACAACAAATTGCGGCAGGAGCAGGCTTAAGAGGCTTTCATCCCATTAATATGGGTTAGATTGAAACATAACGCACTTGGCTACCCACATTCATTATTGCAGCGTTGCAACTGATTTAAGGCCTGCTATTGGCCATGCAATCCAACTTGTCCAAAACTCAGCTAACTGTCCCGCTAAACCATCCCCTCAACATCTTTTGTACTTATTTATTCATGGGATGTTAAGGTCTCTGGCAAAGCCAGCACATTGCCCATCAAAAGATGGTGATAAGCTGTTCTCTTAAACCACTGCAGTCCATCTGGTGTACGTACATCCACAGTGCTGTTCAAAAGGGAGTTCCAGGATTGTGACCCAGTGACAGAGAAGGGAAGACAAGAAAATTCCCAAATTAAGATGGAGTGTGAGTTGGAAGGGAAGTTGCAAGCGGTGGTATTCTCATGTGTCTGCTGCCCTTGTTCTTCCCTCACAGGTATACATTGAAGCATTGGAGGAGAGGGAGCCCAAGCCCAACCAGTACATTGCATGCAAATATTTTAAGTGTGGTAATTTGGCAAAAGAATATTTTTTTCAAAAATATAATGGTTAAGACTACAGGAGAAAAATTATACTTATATGATCTAGGTATCTATGTATAATTAGAGTTTCTAGTTTTAGGTTTCACTGATAAACTCCCTCCACAGGAAATTTTGAAATCAACACTTAATTCCACAACAGTGCAACAGTGAATGTAAAAACACAAAGTAAAATCATCAGCTCCAGACTGGCATGGTTTACCTAAATTTCCCATGTTAACTCTATGACAATTTGACTCATCAAGATCTCTTCACTCCACCATTTCCAACCGTGCCTTGAATTACCTCGTCCTTAGCTTCTGTAATTCCCTCTCTAAACTTCTAAACTTCTACACCTCTTTCTCCTCCTTTAATAACATAAAAACATAGGACTTAGGAGCAGGAGTAGGCCATTCAACTCCACGTGCAGTCTCGCCAAGGCTCTAAATAATTGCAGTAAGACATCTTTACTATACTTAAATCTTACTGTAATAAAGGCAAACAAACCATTTGCCTTCTTAAGTGCTTGCTTTACCTGCATGTTAGCTTTCAGTGATTCATGAACAAGGACAGACAAGTCCCTTGGAAGTTTAGCACTTCCCAGCCTCTCACTATTTAAGAAATACTCTGTATTTCTGTTTTTCCTACCAAAGTTGATAACCTCACATTTCTCCACATTGTATTCCATCTGTCAAATTTTGCCCACTCGTTTAGCCTCTCCAAATTTCTTTGAAGCATCTTTGCATCCGCCTCACAACTCATACTTCTACCTAGTTTTGTGCCATCTGCAAACTTGGAAAAAGACTGGGACTCAATCAAGTTAAGACTTCTTACCTGCAGACTGGTGACTGTGAAGTTAGCAATCAATCTAATAATTTCAGGGTAACCTTCCACCATCACTATTTCACCCAGCTGATAATTGGTCTTTAGCCGAGCCAAAAATCTACAGAATTCATGATAGTTGTTTGAATCAGATAAACCCTGTTGTAAGAAAAAGACAACAGAATCAGTAAATATTTTGCTGTTCCAAATTAGAAGTGACATTCAACAACAGAAAATGCATCAATTTTGATGGCAAAATACAGAACTACAAGGTGTTGGAACATTTTCTTAGAAGAAATATTGGCATCATCTGAACTTCAGACAACAGTCCAGAAGTGGCACCATAGCAGTTTAAACACACTGAGCATTCACAAAGGAAAAGTATATTAGTTTTGGACAAGGTTTATCCTAAAATCATTCTTGATTCAGCTCTGAATTCATTGTCAATACTTTGTTAACATAACAATAAGCCAACATACAGCTTCAGAAGTCTATTTAGAATCGTACGGCATGGAAGGAGGCCATTCAGGCCATTAAGTCAATGCCGATTCTCTAAAGGGCAATCCAGTATTGGAACCAGTTCAGAGAAGGTTCACAATTCTGATCCTGGGACGAGGGATTTGTCTTATGAGGAAAGGTTGAGCAGGTTGGGCCTATATTCATTGGAGTTAGAAGAATGAGAGGTAAGCTTATTGAAACATATAAGATCCTGAGGGGACTTCGCAGAGTAGATGCTCAGAGAATGTTCCCCGTCATGGGGAAGTCTAGAGCTAGGGGACACAGTTTAAAAATAAGGAGTCTCCCTCCCATTTAAGATGGAGATGAGGAGAAATTCATTCTCCAAAGGGTTATTTGTGTTTGGAATTCTCTTCCCTAGCCAGTATTAGTCATTGAATATATTCAAGGCTGAGGTAGGCAGATTTTTGACTGACAAGGGAGTCAAAGGTTATAAGGATCAGGCAGGAAAACAGAGTTAGTGCCACAATCAGATCAGTCATGATATTATTGAATAGAAGAACAGGCTCGAGGGGCTGAATGGCCTACTCCTACTATTCTTATGATCTTTTGTTCGCTATCCTACAAGTTTGTTTCCCTCAAGTTTCTATCAAATTTCTTTTCAAAATGGTTGGTTATCTCCACTTCCACCATCCTTGTAGGCAGCGAATTCCAGATCATTACCACTCGCTGAGTAAAAACGTTCTTCCTCACATCCCCCTTGTATCTCTTGTCCAAAACCTCAAATCTAGTTCTTTAAACATAGCCCTTGCTAAAGAGGACAGTTTTTATTTGTCTACCTCATCCAAACCTAACGTAATCTTGTACACCTCTATCAAATCTCCTGCAATCTCCTTTGCTCCAAGGGGAACACCTCCAGCTTCCCCAAAATAACCTTGTAGCTAAAACCCCTCATCCCTGGAACTATTCTTGTAAATCTCATCTTCCTAAGGACCTTCCTAAAATGTTGTGACCAAAAGTGGATGCAATACTCTAGTTGTGGCCAAACCAGAGATTTATATATACATTCTGTTTATATATACATAGTGTAAAAAAAAATCAAGCCGACCTTCATCACAGGCACCTACAGTTCGCTAAACATTCTGTTTATATATACATAGTGTAAAAAAAAACAAGCAGACTTTCATCACAGGCACCTACAGTTCACTAAACATTCCATGCTAGCTGAAGCTTCCTCAATCACTTGCCGATATTGGTATGCGACTCTCTGTGCAGCTCAATGAGAAAACAACAGAAACCATATTGTTTATTGCTGAGACCAGTGTTCAATAAATGCTGAAAAAGCCAGCAAGTTAACTGAATTTCTGCCACAATCTATTTCTAATGACTGCTTTTTCTAAACTTTAACATCACGTTTTACTGTACAACCAAGGTTCAAAGTCATATCAAGACACAGGCCATTGAGTAATCCATTGCCACAATATGGCAAAGCTAAATGAACAAAAAGCTACAATCTGAACTGAAAGCACTTCATTATTGTATTTAAAGAAAAAAATAGCACTTGCTATAGTGTTATATATAGTTCTTGATATCTATGAAACATTTCAAAGCAACTCACACACCAATGTTTATTTTCAATGGCAGTGATCATTCCCATGTTGGCAGGCTGTGACTAGTGGGCTACCACAAGGATCAGTCCTTGGGCCCCAGATGTTTACAATATACATCGATAATTTGGATGTAGGGACCAAATGTAATATTTCCAAGTTCAAGGATGACACAAAGCTAAGTGGGAATGTGTGTTGTGAGGAAGATGCAAAGCAGCTTCAAGGAGATTTGGACAGACTTAGTAAGTGGGCAAGAACATGGCAGATAGTGTATAATGTGGGAAAATGTAAGGTTATCCACTTTGGTAGGGGGAACAGATGTGCAGAGTAAATGGTGACAGATTTGAAATTGTAGATGTACAAAAGGACTGGGATGTTCTCATCAATAAGTCATTGAAAGCTAACATACAGGTGCAGCAATCAATTAAGAAGGCTAATGGTATGTTAGTCTTTATCGCAAGAGGATTTGAGTACAGGAGGAGCAAAGTCTTACTTCAATTGTATAGAACTTTGGTTAAACCACACCTGGAGTAGTGTGTGCAGTTTTGGTCCCCTCACCTTAGGAAGTATATTATTGCCATAGAGGGAGTGCAGCGAATGTTCAGCAAACTTGTTCCCGGGATGGCAGGACAATCCTATGAAGACAGATTGGGGAAATTAGGCCTGCATTCTCTCGAGTTTCAAAAAATGAGAGGTAATCTCATTGAAACCTACAAAATACTTAAAGGGATAGACAGGGTAGATGCAGGTAAGGGAGTCTAGGACCAGGGACACAATTATAAAATCGGGGGAAGCCAGTTGGGACCGAGGTGAGGAGAAATTCGTTTACTCAGAGGGTTGTAAATCTTTAGAATTCTCTACCCCAAAGGGTTGTGAATCTTTGGAATTCTCCACCCCGGAGGGCTGTAGAAAATCAGTCATTGCATATGTTTAAAGCAGAGATTAACAGATTTCTAAATATCAATAACATAAAGGAACATGGGATAGTGTGTGGAAAAAGGCATTCAAGTGAATGATCAGCTATGATCGTGTTGAATGGCAGAGCAGTCTCGATTGGCCATTCCTGTGCCTATGTTCCTGAAAATAGTAGGTGAATAGGGTAGATATTATGTACACCACAAGGTCCCACAAATATTAATGAGGTGGAAGACCAGTTAACTTAGTTTTGGTGCAATGTTTCTCAGAGCACTGGGGGAACTTCCTGCTCCTCTTCAAAAAGTGCCACCGGATTTTTAACATCAATCTCAAATCACTGGAACAGACCTCAGTTGGGATTTGAGCTTAACATCTTGTCCGAACAACAGCTTTTCATACAGGATAAGGGGAGGCGGTGGCGTAGTAGTATTGTCACTGGATTGGTAATCCAGAGGGGTTCTCTGGATTGGTAATGCATAGACCCAGGTTCGAATCCCACCACAGCAGAGGATGGAATTTGAATGTGATAAAAAAAATCTGGAATTAAAAAATCTAATGATGACCATGAAACCATTGCCGATTGTTGTAAAAACCCATCTGGTTCACTAATGTCCTTTAGGGAAGGAAATCTGCTGTCCTCATCTGGTCTGGCTGCAATGTAGTTGACTCTTAAATGCCCTCTAAACAAGGGATGGGCAAATTAGGGATGGGCATTAAATTCTGGCCTAGCTAGCGACGCAAGAACTAATAAAAATACATATATATAAATAATTTCCTCCATAATACACTGGACCATTAGCCTAGATTGCATATAAATCCTCAAGTGGAGTTTGAGCCCACAATCTGACTACTAATTGATCCAAGCTGCATGAATACCAAACAGAAAAACTGGTACAAATTTAGCAGCTGTGTTTAAATAAACTGGTCATCTTCAAAGTCAGTTAACGTGAGAATGACGATGAGTAAAGTTGCACAGACTTCATAACTTAAGTTGCTAGTAAAGGCAACATTACTCCACTTGCACCAGAGGAGAACGTGTATGAAAGTCTGAAGAGGAAATACAAATGTTGAAGGTGTTAAATTGATAGTGTACTTCAACGAGAATCTGCACCCTAAAAATGTCAAACATTTAGGCCCAGATTTTCCCCATGATGGAGAGCCTCTCCGTCATGGTTAAAATGGTGAAAGTGGCCAAAAATCCTATGTCCAGTGCCCAAACACGACAATTTCCATTTTCACTGGGGCAGGAATGGGGGCATTTCATGTATGCACCCTTTATGGACGCAGCTGGCCATTCAAATCATCAGCTGTCTCCATTCAAGTTGGATTTTGGTAGGCCAGGAGTGTTATAACTCTGCCCTCCCTCGATTCAAGCTGTAACTCTGCCCGCCTCAATTCAAACTGTCACTCTGCCTGCCCTCAGTTCAAGTTGTCACTCTGCCCGCTCTCGGTTCAAGCTGTCACTCTGCCCGCCCTCGGTTCAAGCTGTCACTCTGCCCGCCCTCGGTTCCAGTTGTCACTCTGCCCTCTCTCGGTTCCAGTTGTTGTTCTGCTCTCCCTCGGTTCCAGCTGTAACTCTGCCCTCCCTTGATTCCAGTTGTCGCTCTGCTTTCCCTTGGTGCCAGCTGTAACTCTGCTCTCCCTCGGTTCCAGTTGTCGCTCTGCTCTCCTCGGTTCCAGCTGTAACTCTGCTCTCCCTCAGTTCCAGTTGTCGCTCTGCTCTCCCTCGGTTCCAGCTGTAACTCTGCTCTCCCTCGGTTCCAGCTGTAACTCTGCCCGCCCTCAGTTCAAGCAGTCCCTCTGTCTGCCCTCGGTTTAATTTGCCACTCTGCCCTCCCTCAGTTCAAGCTGTCACTCTGCCCTCCCTCATTCAATTTCTCACTCTGCCTACCCTTGGTTCAAACTGTCACTCAGCCCTCCCTTGGTTCAATTCGCCACTCTGCCCTCCCTCAGTTGAAGCTGTCACTCTCCCCTCTCCCTCAATTCAAGCTGTCACTGCCCTCCCTCGGTACAAACTTTCTCTTTGCCCTCCCTTGTTTCAAGCTGTCACTCTGCCTGCCCTCAATTCAGGCTGCCACTCTGCCTTCCATCAGTTCAAGCTGCCACCCTGACCTCCATTACCATCACGACTGATGTTATTCTTGTACAAGTCAGATCCCTGGGTGAATCCTAGCTTGATAGATCCTAACTTTTATTGTTTGTTTGGAATCGTGGAGGATGGCTACTGAACAGAGTAACAGGAGTCAGTTGATGAAATTTTAACAAAAGAATAAAACATTAATTGAACAAGAAAAGATGAATTATATTACAATACTCCTTCATCCACAACTATTGCTTTACAGATGTATACAGATTTGTAAGGATAACTCAAGTTACAAAAGCTCTGTTATACTCTAATGTTCACAGCAAATGCAACGTCCATGTAAACCACTAGGTGACCCGTGGTCAGACACATCACACTCTGAAACCAAATGAAAGATGCCAGTCCAGACAGATGCTATGGATCCCTCATCAACTCTCCTCATATGCTTGTCACACCGTGAGCCAACCTGTCTCACTGAACTCTTGTTTTTCACACAAGGGTTTCCAATTCCACTCTCAAAGAACCCACTTTGGAATCTTCTCCCAAACAACGCTTTCTCTTTCTCTCAGGCACCTTCCACAAGGGTCCACCTCTCGGGTTTTGATCTCTTCTTCCGATGCTCTTTTCCTCTAGATTGCCATGTGAATTCAAGCATCACCTTCCACACACTCTCTCTCAGATATTCAGCTGTGCCAACAGAACACCACTGCTTCACACGCCCATGATAAAGAGTTACAGACTTCCGGCTGACTCCTTTGATCTTCTGGATTCTTGCAAGCCTATTTTGCTTTAAGTCTGCTTTCTGCAGCTTTCTTTCTTTAATTTGGAGCCTTCTCCTCTGCTCCTAACTTTAACTTCACTGAGCCGGACCGTCTTCAGATACCTGTCCTTCTCCCTTGACTTCACTGTCTTCCCGGAACCTTTCTCCTGATCCACTCCCTGATTTTGGGACTTTTCTTTTCATTCTTTGGAACCTGCTTCCTGCAATTCCCTCTCCTGAGTCCAGCGTCTCCTAGCACTGACTTCCAACTCAACTAAAACTGCTGCTCTGTCTTTGTGCCCCACCAACTCGCACCCCCCACACCCCTGCAACCACTGCTAGGCAACAGCATAGTTTTTCCTACTTCAAGAGTCATAAAAACTCATTAGAATGCAGGCATGCAAACAACCCCCCCGAGTTACAGGCATCAGTTTAAAGTGAAACTAAAACTCAGGTTCCCTTAAAACATAAATACAGAAATATAAATTAAACTTAAAGCTAAAACTTGTTCCTAACACACACAAACACAATCTCTAGTTCCTAACGCCAATTCCCCTCGAAAGAAAGAAAGCTTCACAACAGTGAAGGTTTATTTACAACGGCCTTACATCAACCTTAGACAAACTTAACATCATAAACCTCTAACAAATAGCTTATCATATTCTATACAAGTAAACTTATCTCGTTTCACAACTACACGTCATGTTGTACAATTAGAAAGATTTAAACAAAACAAAGTCCATAAATGTAACAAGTAGAATTGTCATAACTCAACCTTTGTTTCCTTTTCCTCATTCACAGTCTTTAACTCAGTAAAGAATGTTTCATTTAAGTCCATGGGCCAAACATCCTTTTCATTAGCTGTAGATATAATGCCATCTTTAAGCTAATTTTCTGAACTCATTCTTGTAAATTCATTCAATTTAGCAAAGTCAACATGACATTTTTGTGCACTGACATCTCATTTCGTCTCTGATCAAAATCTCTTTTAGCCATTTCAAGGATGTTGCTGACATGCTTTTTATGTTCACAAAAATAGGTGTCATACTCCTGCTTGGTTTGTTCTTTGAATATTTTAGGACCTTTAATTTCTCCCAATCCCATTTCAAATGAGACTTTTCCAATTCTCTTTGAGCAATGTCAGTCACTTTCTCTCTCTGGAGTTTTATGGTCCATTCTAACCCTTCAGCTTTTTTTTATATAATTCACGAACTATATCATTCCTTCCTCTGCAGGTTTTGAATGGTCCTTTGCAAAATGTCCACTTGCCTGGATTCCAGCTAATCCACCTTGTGTTTTAGCACTGGCAAGCACCTGTATATCAATGTCTCTGATCATTGACTTGGAAGGATCATTTTGCACTTTCAGTCCTTTTTGTTGACACTTAATAAGTTCCAATTTTGCAGGCACTTCAGTTGTTTTTGTACCGCCCATTACTGAGGTTGATACATCAGTAACGTGACTTGGATCAGTTCTCTGGTCAACTGGACCACAATTCAGCAAAGAATTATTACTCACGGGAACATCCTCAGAACTGTGACACTCCATACCACAGATCTTCTCTTCCATTTTCCCCAGATTGCATTGAGATTCAAGAACCTCATTACCCTCTCCAATGAAGTTCTAACAGTACGTTAGTTTTGGTTTTCAGTTCTGCATTCAACCAATTATTCTGATTTACCAACAATTCCTTTTCCTCTTCAAGGCATTTTGCATGATAATTCATAGCGACTTCTGATGCCTGAAGTTCATCAAGTTTTAACAGAAAATTGACCTTAGTTAAATTTGCTTCAACAGGTTTATCTTTTCGACATTTCAAGTCCTCAGTCAAATGTCCTACTTTCTGTGACTGATTCTCAATTGTTCCCACCAATTCTCATTTCTCATTAGTAAACACCTCTTTTGTACATGAAAGTTAGTTCTCTACATTGATCAGGTTTTCTTCCAATTGCTTGTTATCTGTAGTAAGCATCTCATTTTTGGCCACAGTAGTTTTCAGGGGCTGGCTATGATCAGCATGATTAACTGCCTGCTGCAATATAGTCATTGCCAGATTACTGTCCCCACTAGCCAAATCATTACCCAGAATAAAATCTGCCCCTTCAACAGGCAATTTAGGAATAATACCCACTGTAACAATTCCATTTACGAAGTAATTTTGTAAGTTGACTTTACACAAAGAAACAAGTTCATAAATTCCATTAATACCCCTTATTAACACTTCTTAATTCATTACATTCTACTAATGTAATAGGTCTCACAATTAATCTCCAACAATTACATTTAATAGGTCCAGGTTTATTATAATGGAAGCATACCATTTTCTTTACATCACTTTTGGATTCTAGCCTAACTCCTTTATTATTTTGGCATCCTTCTGGTTGTTCTCTTTCCCTTTATCAGATCTTCTAGTCCTCCAACTTTCCTGTCGACTCTCTAACGACCATTTCCTCCCATGTAACTGCCTGTATGAGATGTCAGATGTATCAGCTAAAACTGCTGCTTCTCTGATCTTTGATATTTGACGCTTATCTAAGTAAGTCTTAATTGTTATTGGAATGTTATTCTGGAATTCTTTCTTAGTCATGAATTCCCTCATATTCTCAAAAGTTTTCTTTAATTTCAGTAATCAAAACCACTGATCCCACAGCATTTCTTTGTATCTTGCAAATTCTACAAATATCTGATTAGATTTCTTCCTAATGGCGCTAAACCCTAACTGATAAGCTTCAGGAACAAGCTGATAAGCGTTTAGTATTGTCTTTTTAACTTCTCTGTAGTCTGCAGATTGCTCCTCAGATAGGCTAGCATAAACATTAAATTCCAATACCTGACAAAACATTCTATAACATGATAGTCCAAGCACCTCTTGATCAATTCAATTTCATAGCTATCTTTTCAAATGAGATGAAATATCTTTCAACTCCATCCTCCATATATTTAGGTGCTAACCAAAGATTTTTAGTTAAATCAAATTCCTCAAAGGAATCAAAGCCACCAGTTGAATCACAATCTCTCCTTTCCTCCTTTATCCTAAGCTTCACTTTAGACAATTCATACTGCCTGGCTTCTTTCTCTCTCTGAGGCTCTCTCTATTCTTTCTCTCTTTCTTCGCTTGCTAAGCTATCTCATTGAAGTTGAAGTTCAAGCTTCCACATTTCTATTTCTTGCAATCTTTTATTTTTTTTTCTTGCTCCTCTTTCTCCCATTGAAGCTTTTTGCTTCTATTTCCTTTAATCTGTCCTTTTGTTTTACAACTTTTTTTCATTTCTCTTTCTCCCAATTCAAGTTTCTGCCTTTCCCTATCTTTATTGATATCAAGCTGTTTCATCCGCAACTGAAGTCTTTCTACCTCCAGCTGTGACACACAAGTTTCAGGTGTCTCTTCCTCTAATTTTAAATGCTGAGTAAGTACTTTAACCATATCAGCCTTATGAAATTCCAATTTTATTTCTACCAGCACTTTACCTGCTAGCTCTCTCGGCTGAGCCTTGGACAAAGGTTTCAAATACCCCACAGTGACATCTTCCACTTCCAAGAAAGTCTTGGCAACAGCCAAAGCCATTTCAAATTTCAACCTGTATAATATACCTCACAACAGCTCCAATTCCTATATCCGGTACCTCAGTAACTCCACATACTTGTTTTTTTTAACAATTTACATATCTCACCAAGAGACAAGGATTTCCAATCCCACATTATTACAATAATCCCAGACAAATGTCCACCTAAATACAATCGTAACTGATATGACTACTGGACAAGTCAAATCCCTGGGTGGAACCTGGCTAGATAGACCCTAACTTTTATTTTTTGTTAAGAAACGTGGAGGGCAGCTACTGAACAGAGTCACAGGAGTCAGCTGATGAAATTTTAACAAAAGAATAAAATATTTATTAAACAAGAAAAGATGAACGATATTAAAATACTCCTTTACCTGCAACTATTCCTTTACAGGTATATACAGGTTCGTAAGGATAACGCAAGTTACAAAAGCTACATTATATTCTAAAGTTCACAGCAAGTACAACATCCATGTTGACTACTAGGCAACCTGTGGTCAGACACACCACACTCAAACCAAATGACAGGTGCCAACTCAAATAGATGCTACGGATCCCTCATCAGCTCTGCCCAGAAGCTTGTCACACTGTGAGCCAACCGGTCTCACTGAACTCCATTTTTACACAAGGGTTTCCAATTCCACTCTCAAAGAACACGCTTTGGAATCTTCACCCAAGCGATGCTCTTTCTTTCCCTCAGACACCTTCCACAACGGTCCACCTCCAGGGTTTTGATCGGTCCCTCTGATGTTCCTTTCCTCTGGATTGCCATGTGCATTCAAGCTTTGCCTTCTATGCACTCTCTCTCAGATTCTAAGCCATACCAACAGAACATCACTGCTTCACATGCCCATTTTTTTTATTCATTCACAGGATATGGGCTTTGCTGGCTGGGCCAGCATTCATTGCTCATCCCCAGTTGCCCTTGAGAAGGTGGTGGTGAGCTGCCTTCTTGAACCACTGCAGTCCATGTGGTGTAGGTACAACCACAGTGCTGTTAGGAAGGGAGTTCAAGGATTTTGACCCAGCGACAGTGAAGGAACAACAATTTATTTCCAAATCAGGATGGTGTGTGGCTTGGAGGGGAACCTCCAGGTGGTGGTGTTCCCATTTATCTGCTGCCCATGTCCTTCCAGATGGTAGTGGTCATGATTTTGAAAGGTGCAGCTGAAGGACCCTTGGTGAATTCCCGCAGTGCATCTTGTAGATGGTACACACTGTTGCTACTGTGCGTCAGTGGTGGAGGGAGTGAATGTTTGTGGATGGGGTGCCAAGTAGGCGTGCTGCTTTGTCCTGGATGGTGTCAAGCTTCTTGAGTGTTGTGGGAGCTGCACTCATCCAGGCAAGTGGGGAGTATTCCATCACACTCTTGACTTGTGCCTTGTAAACGGTGAACAGGCTTCGGAGAGTCAGGAGGTGAGTTACTCACCACAGGATTCCAAGCATCTGCCTTGTTCTTGTAGCCACAGTGTTTATATGGCTAGTTCAGTTCAGTTTCTGGTCAATTGTGACCCCCAGGATGTTGATAGTGGGGAATTGAGTGATAGTAATGCCATTGAACATCAAGAGGAGAGGATTAGATTCTCTCTTGTTGGAGATGGTTATTGCCTGGCACTTGTGTGTCATGAATGTTACTTGCCACTTGTCAGCCCAAGCCTGGGTATTGTCCAGGTCTTGCTGCATTTGGACATGGACTGCTTCAGTATCTGAGGAGTCGTGAGTGGTGCTCAACATTGTGCAATCATCAGCAAACATCCCCACTTCTGACGTTATGATGGAACAAAGGTCATTAATGAAACAGCTGAAGATGGTTGGGCCGAGGACACTATCCTATAGAACTCCTGCAGTGATGTCCTGGAGCTGAGATGACTGGCCTCCAACAACCACAACCATCTTCCTTTCCAAGGTGTCATTCCAACTAGTGGAGAGTTATCCCACTGATTCCCATTGACTCCAGTTTTGCTCAGGCTCCTTGATGCCACACTTGGTCAAATGCGGCCTTGATATCAAAGGCAGTCGCTCTCACCTCAGAGGCAGTTCCAGCTATTTTGTCCATGTTTGAACCAAGGCTGTAATGAGATCAGGAGCTGAGTGGCCCTGGCGGAACCCAAACTGGGCAACAGTGAGCAGGTTATTGCTAAGCAAGTGCTGCTTGATAGCACTGATGATGAGCCCTTCCATCACTTTACTGATGAGCAAGAGTAGACTGATGGGGCAGTCATTGGCTGGGTTGGATTTATCCTGCTTTTTGTGTACAGGGCATATCTGGGCAATTTTCCACAAAGCCGGGTAGATGCAAGTCTTGTAGTTGTACTGGAACACCTTGGCTAGGGGTGTGACAAGTTCTGGAGCACAGGTCTTCAGTACTATTGCCAGAATATTGTCAGGGCTCATACCTTTACAGTATCCAGTGACTTCAGCCATTTCTTGATATAACGTGGAGTGAATCAAAATAGCTGAAGACTGGCATCTGTGATGCTGGGGAACTCCGGAGGAGGCCGAGATGGATCATCCACTTGACACTTCTGGCTGATGATTGTAGCAAATGCTTCAGCCTTATCTTCTGCACTGATCTGCTGGGCTCCCCATCATTGAGTTTGGGGATATTTGTGGAGCCTCCTCCTCCAGTGAGTTGTTTAATTGTCCAGCACCATTCACGACTGGATGTAGCAGGACTTCAGAGCTTATATCTAATCCATTGGTTGCGGAATTGTTTGGCTCTGTCTATCACCTGCTGCTTATGCTGTCTGGCATGCAAATAGTCCTGTGTTATAACTGTCTCCTTCTCAGTTCTCGCAAGCCTATTTTGCTTTAAGTCTGCTTCCTGCAGCTTTCTCTCTTTAATTTGGAGACTTCTCCTCTGCTCCTTACTTTAACTTCACTGAGCAGGACCTGGTTCAGATTTCTGTTCTTCTCCCTTGACTTCACTGTCTTCCTGGGACCTTTCTCCTGTTCCACTCCTTGGTTTTAGGAATTTTCTTTTCATTCTTTAGAACTTGCTCCCTGCAGTTCCCTCTCCTGTATCCCGCTTCTCCTGGCAGCAGCTTCCAACTCAACTAAAGCTGCTGCTCTGTCTCTGTGGGCCCCTCTGTTGCTTGGCAACAGCTTCGTCTTTCCTACTTCAAGAGTCATAAAACCTCATCAGAATGTAGGTATACAAACAAACCCCGCACCCCCCCTCCCCCACATAGTTGCAAGCATCAGTTTAAAATGAAACTAAAACTCAAGTTCCCTTAACACACGAGTACAGAAATATAAATTTGACTTAAACTTAAAGTGAAAACTTGTTCCTAACACCCACAAGCTATCTCTAGTTCCTAACACCTCCCTTGGTTCAAGCTGTCACTCTAACCTCTCCCTCGGTTCAAACTGTCACTCTACTCTCCCTGGTTCAAGCTGCCACTCTACTCTCCTTTGGTTCAAGCTGCCACTCTGCTCTCTTTCGGTTCAAGCTGTCACTCTGTCCTCCCTCAGTTCAAGCTGTCATTCTACCCTCTCCCTCGACTAAAGCTGTCTCCTTGCCCTCCCTCAGTTCAAGCTGTCACTCTGCCCTCCCTCAGTTCAAGCTGTCACTCTGCCCTCCCTCAGTTCAAGCTGTCACTCTGCCCTCCCTCAGTTCAAGCTGTCACTCTGCCCTCCCTCAGTTCAAGCTGTCACTCTGCCCTCTCCCTTGATTTAAGCTGTCACTCTACCCTCCCTCGCTTCAAGCTGTCACTCTACCCTCCCTCAGTTCAAACTGTCACTTTGTCCTCCCTCAGTTCAAGCTGTCACTCTACCCTCCCTCAGTTCAAGCTGTCACTATGCCCTCCCTTGGCTCAAGTTGATACTCTTTACCCCTGTAACTCTCAGTTCAATTTAGAACCCCTTTCCCTTCTTTTAGTGCTGGCCTTCTCCTTTTACACTACTTCCCAATTAATGTTGGCCCTTCTCTCCACCCTAAAGTGTCACTCCCAGCTTGTGGCTTCTTTCTACTTTCTTTCATTGCCATCCATTTGCTCCTTCACTGTCCCCTTCATTGCTAGCTAATTCCGTCTTTGCCATCCATTTGTCCTCTTGTCTCTACCCTTCAGTGCCATTCAGTTCCCTCCTTCATATTGCTCCTACCAAAGTCTTGCTGCTCAGTGAATTGATTCCAGCCTCCATCCTCACAAGAATTTCCACCTACAACATATAGCAACTAGAATCACTTTGGATGGCACTAGCAGTGGGTAGGAGCACAAATGAAGGGAGAGGGATTCATTCCTTGCCATTTTTTAACAGAACAAACAAAAAAATACAACTATTGAGTCCATTCCACACAGTCATGGTATAAACCATGGCCTCCTCCCATTTGTCCGCTTTCCTAGGCCCCTTCTCCTCCACCAACTTACCATGCACCTCCTGGGGAACACAAAACAAAAGCAAAAGGACAAAACAATCTGAGACCAAGTTAGGAAAAAAGCTGGAGAAATTTCTCTCTGAACACCAAAGGTCATGTGTCAGGAGACCACAACATTCATTAACCATATACCTCCTATATGGTTACATCAGCCACACTTAGGTACGTGTTCAGCACCCTTTTAAATGTTTGTGCTGAATTTGCACTTGTACATGATCTGACAACTTGTTCCAAAGATGAATTGTGAAAAGAAAGATCTAACATCTAAATTTATATAATGTTATATTATGCATTATCACCATATCATGGCTCCTTCCAAACCCATTGAACTCAAATAGCCTATCCACAACGACTCAATCTAATCTTTTCATTATTTGAGTGACCTCAGTCAAATCACCTCAAAGACTCTCGTTTTCAACAGTAAAATTCCCCAGCTCTCTTATCCTATTGTGATAGCTAACCAGGTATCAGTCTAGTGACCCAATTGTGAACCAGGGCCTTTATTCACCTAATATGTGTGGAGACTAAAACTTAAGGTGCAATTCAAAATGAGGTCTAACCAATGCTTTATGAAAATACAGTTTTTTTTGTATTTAATCATACTGGTAATATATTTTCATATTTACTTATACTGGTAATATATCCTGATACTCCAATTTTGCAATATCCATGTGGCACTGGTTAAGGACCTTCAGAGATTCACATACTATATCACACGGGTCTTTCTCCCATTCAACAATCTTGAGCAGACAACCCTGCATGATCCACACACCTCTCAGCATGCTCATCCCCAAAAATGGCAGTTGTTGGCATCAAATGCTGACAAGTTGCACGCTCACAACACAGAAAAGGTTGCTTTCCAGCCGTATCTAAACATCTGGAAAAAGATTGGAATGGATTTTTAATCGCCCTGGGGGCAAGGTCAAGAGTGGATGGACGTTGAAAATCATGCATTTGGATGACATGTCAAACTTCGGAATCCTCTGGGAGAGGTTGGAATATTTAAAGGGAGGGTGCTGCTGGCCACCTGTTCAGTTCCAATTAAATTGCTCTTAAGATCATTGAAGATCTTGTTCATAGGCTGGAAGAGATGGAATCAACTTTGCAAAGTTAATAACGGGAACAGCAAATGGCTGAGGCATGTTAGTGCATGTTGGGGAAGGAAACAGTTAACTCACAAGAAGTTCAGTAGGTAATTATTAGTTAACAAACTAAGTAACCCATTTGGTATTTATAAAAAGGGAAACAGGTGAGGCAAGGATTCTGTTGAGTTTTATGCACCAAAATAAAACTCTGTTTGAAGAAGCCAGTCTTGGTCTTTATCCTATTGTCAAGCAGGTATTGAGACATGATCAGTGGTAGCAGTGGTTGGTTCCTACTTGTAAGTAAAATATTATAAACTAAGCTTTCTTCAGACAAAAGACTGTATTTGGAGTTAACTTTGAGAAGAGTAGTTTGGAGTAACTTTGGAGAATGGCTGAATCAAAATGTAGAGTTTTGGGGTATGATTGCCCACCGATGTTTTCTAAGAGTGAACCCTATGAACAATGGAGGAATGAAGTAACTATGTGGACACAGGTTATGTCCTTGCCAAAGAAAAAGCAAGGAATGGCCTTGGCACTTATGTTGCCATACAAAAGCAAAATAAGATGCAAAGTATTTTCGGAGTTGCAGCCTGAGCATTTGGAAACAGATGAAGGTTTGGAAACATTATTAGATTTTCCGGATAAGATCTAGCAGAAGGATGATTTATTAAGTGCCCATGAAGCATGGTCAAATTTTGACAAATTTAGAAAGTTGGAGATAATTCCATAGAAGATTACATAATAGAATTCAGTAGACCATATGCAAGACTGCAAAAATTCCATCTAGAAATTGTTGTTTGTTGTCTATATCAATGACTTGGATGATAATGTGGTGAATTGGATCAGCAAGTTTGCTGATGACACTAAGATTGAAGGTGTTGTGGACAGCGAGGAAGGCTTTCAAAGCTTGCAGAGAGATCTGGACCAATTGGAGAAATGGGCCAGAAAATGGCAGATGGAATTTAATGTGGAAAAGTGTGAGGTGTTACATTTTGGAAGGTCAAACCAAGGTGGAACATACACAATAAATGGTTGGGCACTGAGGAGTGCGGAGGAACAAAGGGATCTTGGAGTCCAGATACATAATTCCCTGAAAGTGGCGTCACAGGTAGACAAGGTTTTAAAGAAAGCTTTTGGCATACTGGCCTTCATAAATCAAAGTATTGAGTATAGGAGTTGGGATGTTATGGTGAGGTTGTACAGGACATTGGTGAGGCCAACTTCGGAGAATTGTGTGCAGTTCTGGTCGCCTAACTACAGGAAAGATATCAGCAAGATTGAGAGAGTGCAGAGAATATTTACTAGGATGTTGCCGGGTCTTAAGGAGTTGAGTTATAGGGAAAGATTAAATAGGTTAGGACTTTATTCATTGGAGCGTAGGAGAATGAGGGGAGATTTAATAGAATTATGAGGGGTATAGACAGAGTAAATGCGAGTAGGCTCTTTCCACTTAGATTAAGAGAGATAAACACGCAAGGACATGGCTTTAGGGTGAAAGGGGAAAGGTTTAGGGGGAACATTAGGGGGAACTTCTTCCCTCAGAGAGTGGTGAGACTGTGGAACGAGGTACCATCTGACATGGTAAATGCGGGCTCACTCTTAAGTTTTAAGAATAAATTGGATAGGTACATGGATGGGAGAGGTCTGGAGGGTTATGGACTAGGTGCAGGTCAATGGGACTAGCGGAATAATATTTCGGCACAGACTAGAAGGGCCGAATGGCCTGTTTTCTGTGCTGTAGTGTTCTATGGTTCTATGCTTCTAAATTCCCCAGTCAATGTTGGCATTTAAGTTACTAGATTGCGCCAAAGTATCGAATATGGACAGACTTCTAGTTTTGATAGGAGTTAAATTTGCGGAAAGACTCACGGTGCTAGAACAAATGTCAGTTTTAGATTTGGAGATGATAATACACTAAAATCTTTAAAAAAGGAATGATTCCCTGTAAGATAGCTGGAGTCAATCATTTCATCAGTACGGACGTAGTGTCTAGCAAAATACCTACTCTGTACTACGCTACTGTTGAGCAGGCCATCGATGAAGAAAGCGCAAATGAAGCTGGACATGGAAAATGACAGCTATTGTATTTGGAAAACCTGTGGGTTTGTAATTTACGTGATCAGGACACTACTGTATTCCTTTAATGAAACTTAAATTTTCCACTAAGGGGGTTAAAGAAGTGTTACTAATGTCAGGGGATAGGAATTTAGAAGACAAAAAGCTAATTGTGTTAAAATTGCATCAGCAGTTTGCCCCCCTTCTCAAAGATTAAAAATTTTGCCAAGGGATGCAGTAATAAGGGATAGAGAATACACTAAACCTATAGAGGAGATAAGCGATAGATGTGATATATGTAAGGAATACAGAAGGACATCGTCGCAGCCCATAGTGAGCGTACCCTAAGCAAGGGATTTCAATGAAGTTGTGGCGATGGGTTTAAAGATGTGGGATGAAGAAAAGAAAATTTTTATTTTACATTTTGTAGATTTGGCCTTAAAGTTTAGCCAGTCGAAAATCATGCACGGTAAAGAAAAGATAATTGTGGATCAGGTAAAGCGGATAGGGACTAGATTGGGACCACCGGCAAAATTCCTCAATATAATCACAGAATCATTACGGTGTAGGTGGAGGCCATTCAGCCCATCATGTTTGCACTGGCTCTCTGAGCATTTTAACTCAGTGCCAATCTCCTGCCTTTTCCCAGTGACCCTGCACATTGTTTATAATTTAGATAATCATCCAATGCCCTCTTCAATGTCTCAGTTGAACCTGCCTCCATCACACTTCCAGACAGTGCATTCCAAACCCTAACTACTCGCTGTGTGAAAACATTTTTAACACTTGAAGCATAGTCAACATTTCTAGTACTGCCTGACTCTTAATTTTCACACTATCCATTACCTGTACTGTCTCTGCTTTCACAGATAACTTGTCAGACTCCTTTTCTGAGTAAACACCGATACCAAGTACTCATTAAATATTCTAGCCTTGTCCTGCACCTCGAAGCATTTATTACCCTCTTTGCCCCTGATAAGACCTACTTCACCTCCTAGCATGTGTTTATTATTTATATGCCGGTAGAAGATTTTTAGATTCTCTTTTATGTTGACTGCCATTCTATTCTCATATGTTTTCTTTGCCAGTCTTATTTTCCTTCCCACTTCCACTTTCAACTTGTTGTATTTGACAAGGTTCTCTTGAAGAATTCACCTGACATGCATCATACACCCTCTGTTTTATTTCATCATAATCTCAGATTCCCTCATCATCTCTACCTTTCACCCTTGTTGGAATGTATCTTGTCTGTACCTGAACAATCTCCTCCTGAAAGATCACTCATTGTTACATTACAGTTTATCCTGTCAGTCTTTGGTTCTATTTTACCCTTGCTCGATCCCTTCTCATTCCATTGAAATGAGCCCTCTTCCAATTCAGGTGTTCTACTTTTGATTGTTCCTTGCTCCTCTGCGTTTTTTTCACTGTTCCTTCACTGTTGTTTGGGGGGGGGGGGGGGGGGGGGGGGGGGGGGGCGGGGGTGGCGGGATTTGCTAATGATGAGTTTTGGGATATGTGTGAAAACATGAATATATTAGTTATGAATACAGCAGCACAAAACCCTTTTAGTAACAATGTGTGTGAAAGGAATCATGGGGTTATAGGTGAGATGCTTCTTAAAATTTTGGCAAAACAAAAACAGAAATACCTGGAAAAACTCAGCAGGTCTGGCAGCACTGGCAGAGAAGAACAATGTTGACGTTTTGAGTCCTCATGACCCTTCAACAGAACTAAGTAAAAATAGGAGAGGGGTGAAATATAAGCTGGTTTAAGGTGGGGGGGTGGTGGAGGGTGGTTGTAGGGACAAGCAAGCAGTGATAGGAGCAGATAATCAAAATATGTCACAGACAAAAGAACAAAGAGGTGTTGAAGGTAGTGATATTATCTAAAAGAATGTGCTAATTAAGAATGGATAGCACGGTACAGATAGCTCTAGTGGGGGTGGGGGAAATAAGACTAAAAGGGCACAAAAGGTATAGATTTAAAAATAATGGAAATAGGTGGGAAAAGAAAAATCTATATAAATTATTCAAAAAAAAGGGAGGGGGAAGAAACGGAATGGGGATGGAGGAGGGAGTTCAAGATCTAAAGTTGTTGAACTCAATATTCAGTCCGGAAGGCTGTAAAGTGCCTAGTCGGAAGATGAGGAGCTGTTCCTCCAGTTTGCGTTGAGCTTCACTGGAACAATGCAGCAAGCCAAGGACAGACATGTGGGCAAGAGAGCAGGGTGGAGTGTTAAAGTGGCAAGCGACAGGAAGGTCTGGGTCATTCTTGCGGTCAGACCGAAGGTGTTCTGCAAAGCGGTCGCCCAGTCTGCATTTGGTTTCTCCAATGTAGAGCAGCTCTTTTGATTATCTGCTCCTATCACTGCTTGCTTGTCCCTACAACCACCCCCCATCCCCCCACTTCTCTCCCCCACCCCCCCACCTTAAACCAGCTTATATTTCACCCCTCTTCTATTTTTACTTAGTTCGGTTGAAGGCTCATGAGGACTCGAAACGTCAACTTTGTTCTTCTCCGCCAATGCTGCGAAACCTGCTGAGTTTTTCCAGGTATTTCTGTTTCCGCAGTTTTTTTGCTTTTAAAATTTTGGCAGATGGACCAAGCTATAAATTAACATCTGCTCTGGCATGAGCCGTCCACACCAAGAATTCACTGCAGGTGGTTGGAGGCTATAGTTCATATCAGTTGGTTTTTGGTAGAAATCCGAAAATTCCTTCAGTCCTAAGCGATCATCCCCCAGCTTGGGAAGGAACTACGATTAGCTCTACCTTTTCTGAGCATTTAAATGCACTATGCACAGGTAGAATATCATTCTTCAAAGCTGATGTTTCAGAAAGAATTCGGTGAGCTCTAAGACACAATGTACGACCATTGGAAATGATTTTTAATTCGGGAGACATGGGGCAGAATTTTGCCCTTGATGGGCGGGCAGGCCCAACGGCGCGGCGGCGGGCGGGCGGGCAGCCGATCGCCACCGCCGAAACGGGCCCCGCCGCCATTTTAAGTGGGCGGGCCAATTAAGGCCCGCCTAGCAGGCTGCCCGACGGGAAGCGCAGTGCACTTCCTGTGTGGGGGGGAGGGATTCCCCAACTGCATGCGCACAAAAGAGCACACATCTCCCTGAGACTAAGTGCTGTCTCAAGGAGATCACTGACAGTGTTTTAAATGTCAAAAATAGAATAATAAAAAAATTATTAACATGTCCCCCTCATGTGACAATGTCACATGAGATGGGACATGTTAATAAATTTGACTAAAACTTTACTAAACTTTTTAAAAACAGACATGAAACCTCATCCCACCGGTGGATGAGGTTTCATGTTTTTTCAAAAACCCGCTGGGGCTCCTGGCCTACCCACCAACCTTAAGTTTGGATGGGCAGGGCCTTTAATTGGTTTAACTACCTTGTCAATTTCCTCAATTGGCCATTGATAGGTCAGCGGGTGGACAGATGATTTCGCTGTCCGCCCGCCTTCCTGAATATTTAAATGGGGCAGGATGACGTCGGGGATCCCCCCCCGACATCATCCTGCGTCGGCAAGCAGGCCCCGCCCCAACTCGCCGACAGAAAAATTCAGGCCATGGTCTAGTATAAAAGAAAAGGGCTTGACGAGTAGAAAGGCCCCCTGGAAAGGTTTTGGTAAAGATGGTAAAACAGTCAGTTTTACAGCATGGGTGCCAGACTATTCGGGTCACTCATCAAAGTTAGTTGGCACAGATTACAAATTTGCAGGTCCGGAAAGGGTTATAGGAAGTAATGAGGAACCATGTACTTCTCATACCCCTATGTTGCATGATTGAGAGGACCAGGTTGCTGAGGTTGACAGGGTATCTGAAGATGAAGCAATTTGTCCCAGGCTGCCAAAAGCTGGCACTAAAGTTACATACTTACCAGAATGGGGCTGGCCAATGGAGGGATATGACGATTTATGTAGAGCAGAGAAAGCCACTCGAAAATATAAAAACTGGTTAAATGTACAAGATAAAGGGCAGGATGTTAGGCCTCTGGATTGGGAACATGAAGTACAAAAATGGAAGACACAGAGATGTAATGTCAGTTCAGACAGTAGGTCTGGGAGTGTACATGCCTCTAGGAAGAGATCGCAAATTATTGAAAGAACATCTATAAATAGGAGAGCGAGATCAAGCAGTAACATTCCGGAGAGGGGCAGAAGGCAGGATAGTGGACATAGTTTAATTAGGTCAAGGAATATGGCACAGACTAGCAGTGCTACAAGTAGCAGAAATCTCAGTAGTTCAAAAACATTAGACGATAAATTAATAAAGGATGCCAAACAGCAAGAAGTACATGGTTGGAAAGAATTTGTGGTACACACAGATGTGCCAGATAGGGGACAACCAGCTCTATCTCATAGATGGATATGCACGGAAAAGGTGCATCCTGATGGGATTTAAAAAGCTAAAGTCAGGCTAGTGGCATGAGGTTTTGAGGAAAAACTGGGTGACCAGGATATAAGATTAGATTCACCTATGGCAGGAAAAGTTATTCTGAAGATCTTCTTATCTCTGTTAGCCACAAATGCTTGGGAATGCAAGTCAATTGATATTAAATCTGCCTTTTTGCAGGGACACCAACTTCAAAGGGAAGATTTTCTCTGTCCACCAAAAGAGGTGCCAAATGCAGAAGGGACACTCTGGAAGTTAAATAAATGTATAGATGGTTTAAATAACATCTCCAGAGTTTGTTATTTCTCAGTGAGGTCAGTTTTATTAAACTTGGGCTGTCTTCAGTTGAAAGCAGACCTGGCAATGTTTTATTGGCACCATGGAGAGAAACTTACAGACACCTTTATGATGCATGTAGACAATTTTCTGTGGGGTGGTAGTAGCGAATTTGAAACAGTTGTGATTAATGGGCTCAGGACAGAGTTCAAGGTTGGAAGTCACACTTCTGGTGCGTTTAAATACATTGGATTGGAAATTAGGCAGAGTGGATCACACATCACTTTACATCAGCATTCCTACTTAGAGAATGTCAATCCCATTGCAATTAGTCGTGGTAGGGCCTCCCAGAAAGATACAGCAGGTTCTAAAACAGAAAAAGAGGAACTCAGAAATCTAACTGGGTCACTCAATTGGCTAGGCAAACAAACAAGGCCAGATGTCAGTTTTGACATTTTGGAATTGAGCACTAAAAAGAACAATCCCAAGGTTGAAGAAATTATTCGAGCAAACAAAACATTGACAAAATTAAAAATGGAGCATCGCATTTTGAAATTCTCGTTTTGGTATAACGTTAGAAAAATGAAACTGATTGTGTTTAGTGTCTAATGCAAATCTATGTGATGGGTTTTCGAGTGCAGGAGGATTTATAATATTTCTCAAGGGTGGGGAAAAAGGTATGGGAATCTAAAAAGATACAAAGAGTTGTAAAAAGTACGTTGACAGCAGAAACTCTCTCCCTTGTTGAGACAATAGCTGTAGCATTCTTCTTACCAAAGATGCTGGCAGAAATTTTACATGGAACAGGGTATTCAGAAATGGTACCTATCGAATGTGTTATAGACAATGTCACTTTGGAAAAATGTTCACTCTACAAAGTGCATTAACAAAAAGAGATTGTGAATTGATATTGCAAACTTTAAACAGATGCTCGAGAATAAGGAGTTTGCCAAGGTCAAATGGATTTATAGCAACTACCAATTGTCCGACTGCTTCATGAAAAGAGGAGCGAGCCCCAAAAAGTTATTGCAGATCCTCAGAGGGACATCCTTTCCTTTGAGAAGAGGAAAATGATTTTTTTTTCTGTGTGGACATATCTATACATGTATTCTTTCTCATAAGGGGGACTAAGGAGGATTTATTGAATAGAAAAATATATATTGATGTTTGTGTTACAGGAAAGAAGATCCATTTTTTTTATAGATACTTAAGGGTTACTTTCATCCTAAGAGGGGAATCTGTTGGGGAAGGAAATAGTTAACTCACAAGGAGTTCGACTGGTAATTATTAGCGATCAAGCCAAGTATCCATTTGGTATGTATAAAAAGGGAAAACTCCATCCCGACTGCCTGCCCCTCTTCTGCGGTTGTGTTCCCAGCTGGGTGTCCCTGGAGAAAGAGCATGCGGTGTATGCCGTCATGATTGAGGCCTTGCGTGCCCGCGGGGACTGGAGTGCTCCATTGACCCCCTTAATCACGTTTTATTTTGAATTTTATAAGTTTCCTTTAAGGTTGGCTTTTTCTTTTTGCAGTATCCTTTTAAGGGGCTGCTTCTTAATTTGTCCCTAATTTTTATTAATATAATTTAATTGGTTGCTCAAAAGAGTATAAAGGGAAAGCAGGTGAGGCAAGGATCCTGTTGAGTTTTCTGCACCAAAATAAATCTCTGTTTGAAGAAGCCAACCTTGGTCTTTACCTTGTTGTCAAGCAGGTGTTGGGACGTTATCAGTGCACAGATGTCGGGAGCACAGCGGGAAGCCATCAACCACTGTGGCTGCTGAAGAAGATCATGTATAAAAAACTAACAGTTAAACTCAGGTGCTCAGACAGTGGTATAAAGTTACTTTCCCTTAAGCACAGTGGCTTGAATACCTCAGGAGTGAGGTTTGGGCACTTGTGTGGGCTGTGAAGCTGCTGGCCCTATGGTCTCCTGCCTGCTCCAATCTTCCAGACAAGAGTAAATTCATTAATACTGCTGTGTTTTTTTAAGAATCATCCTATCAGGAGGTCCCACCTCCAAGCTGCTATTTGGGTGCTGAACTCACCTACAGGCCAGTTAGGGTCTTAAAAATAGTGACTCGCCACTGATGCTGACATGGCGTGGGATTGGGTCCCAGAAACGATCTGGCCATCAGATTCCTGCTGCCAGATTGAAAATCCAGCCCATTATGTTAGGAAGCATTTCTTTACACAAAGGATAGTGGAAATCTGGAATACTCTCCCACAAAAAGCCATTGAAATTAGATTAATTGAGAATTTCAAAATAAGAGTATTAAAGATTATGGAACCAAGGCAGGTAGATGAAGTTATGTATAGATCAACCATGATCTGATAGGATGGAGGAAAAGTCTGAATGGGCTATTCCTGTTACTATGTTTCTATCATACGTAAAAATGCGATTCATTCTAAATGATCCTCACTATAAGAAAAGTAAAGTCTCTTTAGGATAGTATTGCAATGAGCATGGTGCAAAGCCATTTGTTCTTATATAATGCCAAGGTACATTTAATACAGCCATTATCTTATGAAGGTGAAGCAGGAATTTTTGTTAGGAAAAGGAAGTGAAAAATAAACCCATATGTTTCAAGTCTTTGGAAATCATTGGTTAGGAAGAAAAAAGAATGTGCATTTAAATAGTGCCTTTAACAATCTCAGGATGTCCAAGAGCACCTCACAGCCAATTAATTAGTCTTGAAGAGTAGCAATTGCCATAATGAGGGAAAATGTGGCAGCCAATTTATACTCAGTAAACCCTACAAGCAGCATTGAGATAAAAGACCAAATATCATTTTAATGGTGTTGGTTGAGGGATAAATGTTGGCCTGGCATGAAGAAAACTCCCCTGTTCTTTCTTTCAGTAGTGCATGGGATATTTTACATCCATTCGAGAGGGCAGTTGGAGCCTCACATTAATATCTCATCCAAAAAGGCACATCTAGTGATGCTGCACTCCCTCAGTACTGCACTGAATTATCAGCTTGGATTATGCGCTCAAGTCTCTGAAATAGGGCTTAACCCATAACCTTCTGACTCAAAGCCAAAGTAATTGCCTTCTGCAAATATATAACAAGTTTGTCAAACACCAGATTCAAAGCCTGAACTGTGTCAGAATTGTATGTTTGATTTTGTTTGCTGAAATAAAAACTCAGTGTCAAAAATGCAAAAAATATGCAATAAAATTGAAAATGTTCAGTTCTGATGAAGAAAGTCAGCAAAAATGTTAACCTTTAGATGATGTGCATGTTCAACATTTTCTATGTTTATCTTGTAAAGCCTATTCTCAGGAGACTATGACCTTCTTTTCACTTATGTGCCCTTCATTCACTAACATGGGCTAGAACCAATAGTCTTAAACCTACTGAAGATCCATGAACTCAATCTTTCTTAATTTAAGATAATCTCCATAACAGAATTTAAACATTAAACAGAATTTTTTTTAAAAATGGACAATTTTGAGGGCCAGGGCTCGAGTCCAAAACATAAAAACCTTCCCTCTGCATCATATAAGAAACACAAAAGATATATTACTTAACAAAATGGAGCAACAACCAAATTTCTGCCATGTGTCAACAACCATCCATTGAACACATTTCAGGCATGTTTAAAAAGTTCAACATTCAAATTTTTTGCCAATTCTTTTGAACAGATGTATTTCTTATCTGTCCACACATTTTGGTATTTATATACTTTTGGATGGAAATTCTAGAAACTGAAATATTTGTCTTACATTGACACATTTTCTTCCTCAGACTTGAGTTGACCACCTTCCAAAATTGCTCAAAGAAGCAACACCCAAAAATGTTTACTTTTTAATTATACTGATATTGACAGTTGGTAGGGATCAGTCTACATACGAACATACGATTTAGTAGCAGTACACGACCATTCGGCCCCATGAGCCTGTCCTGCCATTCAATAAAATCATGGCTAATCTGATTTTTGCTTCAACTCCACATTCTCACCTACTTCCAATAGCTTTTGACTCCCTTATTAGTGAAGAATTCATCTACCTCTGCCTTAAAAATATTCAGTGATCAAACCTTCACCATTCTCTAGGAAGAGAGTTCTGAACACACTCAACCCTCAGAGAAAAACCTTTCTCCTTGTCTCCATCTTAAATGGAAGGCCTCTTATTTTTAAACCATGCCCCCTAGTTCTACTCTATTCCAAAGAGGAAATATATTTCCAGCATCCACCCTGTCAAGACCCCTCGAGATCGTATATGTTTCAATAAGATTACATCTCATTCTTCTAAGCTTCAATGGATACAGGCCCAGCCTGTCCAACCTTTCCTCATAAGATAACCGCCCCCTCCGCCATCCCAGGTATCAGTCAAGTGAACTCTCTCTGAACTCTTTCCAATGCAATTATAACCTTTCTTCAAGGAGACCTAAACTGTACACAGTACTCCCGATTTGTTCTCACCAACTGTAGCAAAACACACCTTTTATATTCCATTTCCTTTGCAATAAATGTTACGTTTGCCTTTCTAATCACTTGTTATACCTGCATACTAACTTTTTATGATTCTTGTGCCAGGACACCCAGATCCCTCTGTATTTCAGAGTTCTGCAATCTCTCTTCATTTAAATAATATGTTGCTTTTCTATTCTTCCTGCCAAACCAGACAAGTTCACATTTTCCCACATTCTACGCCATCTGCCAAATTTTTGCCCACTCATCAAGGGATATCCATATCCCTTTGCAGGGTCCTTTAGTCCTCTTCACAACTTACTTTCCTGACTATCTTTGTGTCACCAGCAAATTCAGCAACCATGCATCAGTCCCTTAGTCCAAGTAATTGATATAGATTGTAAATAGTTAAGGTACCAGCACTGATCCCTATTGTGTCTGTCTATGCATCAAGCTATGTGATGGATTTAGGTCAGATTATCTCAGAGGGAAAGGTGGTGTTACAGTCCAATTGAGCTAACATGATATTCAAAGATTGCAGCCAGTGGCAATAACAGTACAACACATGATTGTCCAGTCAGCTGTACCTTAAATCCTTAATCAGTTGTATTCAAGGCCGAATTCTGTGTGTTCCAATACTAGCAATCTTCCAAAACATTTGAAATTTCATTACAGCTGTACAGCAAAAACATAGTACTGGATTTCTTAAATCAGTACCTGAGGATTTTCAAGTATTCTCTTCATCCCTTTCATGAGGCGAGTCAGGAATGTCGCTCTTTCTGTGTTGCTAAACAGTGACCTCCTTATTGAAGCAAATTGGGCTAAACAAGAAAGTACCTGGAAAATAATGGAACAATGCAATGAAATTTGAGAATAAGCCTCAACAAAGAGAGTAAATATATATAAATAAAAACAAAAACTGCAGATGCTAGAAATCCAAAACAAAAACAGAATTACCTGGAAAAACTCAGCAGGCCTGGCAGCATCGGCGGAGAAGAAAAGAGTTGACGTTTCGAGTCCTCATGACCCTTCAACAGAACTAGGTGAATCCAAGGAAGGGGTGAAATATAAGCTGGTTTAAGGTGTGTGTGTGTGGGGGAGGGGGGGTGGTTGGGTTAGGGGAGAGAAGTGGAGGGGTGTGGTGTGGTTGTAGAAACAAGCAAGCAGTGATAGAAGCAGATCATCAAAAGATGTCACAGACAAAAGAACAAAAGAACACATAGGTGTTGAAGTTGGTGATATTATCTAAACGAATGTGCTAATTAACAATGGATGGTAGGGCACTCAAGGTATAGCTCTAGTGGGAGTGGAGGGAGCATAAAAGATTTAAAAATATTTAAAAATAATGTAAATAGGTGGGAAAAGAAAAATCTAGATAATTTATCGGAAACCGTCCAAGGGCCCAAACATTCCTTTCAAGTGAAGCAGCATTTCACTTGCATTTCCCCAACTTAGTCTACTGTATTCGTTGCTCCCAATGTGGTCTCCTCTACATTGGAGAGACCAAACGTAAACTGGGCGACCGCTTTGCAGAACACCTGCGGTCTGTCCACAAGAATGACCTCCCTGTCACTTGCCATTTTAACACTCCACCCTGCTCTCTTGCCCACATGTCTGTCCTTGGCTTGCTGCATTGTTCCAGTGAAGCCCAACGCAAACTGGAGGAACAGCACCTCATCTTCCAACTAGGCAACTTACAGCCTTCCGGACTGAATATTGAATTTAATAACTTTAGGTCTTGAACTCCCTCCTCCATCCCCACCCCCTTTCTGTTACTTCCCCCTTCCTTTTGTTTTTTCCAATAAGTTATATAGATTTTTCTTTTCCCACCTATTTACATTATTTTTAAATATTTTTTAAATCTTTTATGCTCCCCCCACCCCCACTAGAACTATACCTTGAGTGCCCTACCATCCATTCTTAATTAGCACATTCGTTTAGATAAT
The DNA here is from genome assembly GCF_017639515.1 of Carcharodon carcharias. NCBI lineage: Eukaryota > Metazoa > Chordata > Chondrichthyes > Lamniformes > Lamnidae > Carcharodon > Carcharodon carcharias. The sequence continues at coordinate 102,768,819 of NC_054474.1, forward strand.
ATCACCAACTTCAACACCTATGTGTTCTTTTGTTCTTTTTTCTGTGACATCTTTTGATGATCTGCTTCTATCACTGCTTGCTTGTCCCTACAACCACACCACCCCCTCCACTTCTCTCCTCCAACCCAACCCACACCACCCCCCCACCCTCACCCCACGCCCACATACACACACACACACACCTTAAACCAGCTTATACTTCACCCCTTCCTTGGATTCACCTAGTTCTGTTGAAGGGTCATGAGGACTCGAAACGTCAACCCTTTTCTTCTCCGCCGATGCTGTCAAAGAGAGTAAATACTCTCCCTATTTGTGTTGCACTTGGAACTGGATATCAATTAATACATTAGCACAGATGAGTTCATTTACAATCAAATTAAGCATCTAAATTCTTCATCTAATCTTAAAATGAGGGAAAACTTTAATTCACTGAATTACAATTCACTTTTAAAAATCAAATCTTCAGTGTTTGTGATCATTTATAACCAATTTCCTGTCCCCTTTCCATAATGACAAGCTGCATATCAGTGAACATCAGAATTCAAGACCTCTACTCAACTAAACAATAGCAAGAAGGGAAACCACTTGTTTACATATGCAGAGATCTCTCTTATCATCACTGTTAATACCATTGCTAGCCTGAATCAAATTTCATTTTTCCACTTCAGATGAAACCATGGCCCATGCCAATATTTCTCCCCCAACTAGCACAACTAAAAATAGATATAACATCAATCCCATTTGTTACTTGTGAAATCTTGATGTGTGCAAAGTGACCAACTTGATTGCCACATAACTGAACAACAAAAGGAACTAATTGATTGTGAAATACTACTGATGAGGTGCTAAACAAATGCAAGTTATTTTTGACAAGTTTTCCCACAGTTCCAAGTATCAGATGTACAAAACTATCAGAGGGGTGGGTTCAAGAAAAGGCCAATCAGTATGAAATCAGGACACAATTGTATAAGCTAAGTTACTCTTGGCAGAGGTGAGAGCAGATAGAAGCTTCGCTGTGCTCCAGACACCCAATAAACACGGGGCATCTGTTACTATTAGCGTAGCCTAGTCCTATTCTTAATCGAACAAAGCTCCATGCATGCCTGATGGAATTAGTTTTCTCCCAAGGATGTAGAGAAACTATCCCTCAGCTTGGAGGGCTGGGAGAAAATTGTAATCTTTAGTCTGAGCAACTTGGTGTCAAAAGATAAATTTGCCACTGCTCTGAAAGTGGGGGAAAAAAATCACAGGCTGACTGAGTAATAGCAAAACATACTAAAATGAACTGAAAAAGAAACAAGAAATCCTACATGTTCCATATTGACTGAATACAACTGCAGGATATTATAATTCATGAGCAACCACGTGATCATGGCTTGGACATTGGGAGAGGGTGGTGGGGGTGGGGGGGGTTGGACATTCGGGAGGCTGGGGTTGTAATTTTGGGGGTTGTGGATCGGACTTAGAGGGTAAGAGTCAGGCCCGCGGGGTTGTCGCATGAGGAGTCCCGTGCAAATGGGGGGAAATCTCATGGTGGGGGTCGGCGTGTGGCGAATACCGTGGGGGTGGGGGGGTGAAGTGGAAGGTCAGGAGTTCCATAGGGGGTGTATCATTGGGGGGATTGGTCTGGGTCTTTACAACAGTTGCCCGGAAGTTAGAAGAGAAGAGGTTTTAATTTTTCTAAATTTTTCTGGGTAACTATTGGCTTAACCCCGGTGGAACCATCCAAAGGTTGTGATTTAAACCGCATTTTTGGATGGTCTCCAGCACAGCGTAATTGTCTAGAGGAAGTTTGCACTTTTGGATAATTGCCATGCAAACCCTTATCTGGGAACTTCCCAGAGGGATTCCTCAGCGCATCTCTGGGGTACCCCCCAAATCCAATGCTGGAGCTCGGAAGTTACAGTCCATGATAGTAATTCAGTGGAATTTAATCACTTGTCTTACCATTTGTCCCAGTTTTTGTTTTTGAATTTCAGAGCTGGCGGGTAGAACATGTTCCATACCAAGTACCAGTTTCAGTATCAAGCACTCCCACATCAGGTAAAGCATTAGTCAGAGTAAATCTCCCTCTGCCCCACTCCAAAAAATGTGCATTAGTCCCACCTGAGAAAACAACCTCCACATCACCATCATGAGAAGTTTCATCCCATGGCCATTCTGAGCGAGGCTGCCAACTTATTGTCAAGTTAGAGGTAGTTTTACACTACGAGTCCAAGGAGCTGAATTAAGCATATCAAAGGGCCTCCCTAAGGCCAACAGGCAGAGGAAATATTCATCCCAATAGTGTGGACTGGATTTAAACCCATGTCCCGGAGGTAATTAAATGCTGCTTAATAAAGCTATCATGTTAGCTAAGCTATACAATATGTTTCAGAAATTACAGTCAAATTCATAGAGCAAGACTTACCAGTGGAGAAAGTGAAGGAGGAATGCAATGATAGAGATCAAAAAATAGTTGCACGGTCGACATATCCAGTAATACTGAAAAAAATTAGCAATGCAAGATAATGTCAAGGAATGGGATTTAAAACTAACATATAACGTGGTAAGAATGATTTTATGATGTATAAACCCGAATTTTTCACAGCGCATTAAGGAAAGCAAATAATTTCTCAAAATACAGGTGTTGGCCACATGTTACAGGGTGTATTGGTTAACCACACATGGTACAGGTTTGTACTGGTTGGCCACACATGGTGCAGGTACCTGCTGGTTGATGACATATGACACAGGTGTGTTGATAACACTTGGTACAAGTGTGTACTGGTTAGTCACACAGTACATGACTGGACGGAACAATAATTTATCAGAATATGTTCACATGACCAGGCGTACAAATCACTAAAATCTATTGCAAACGTGTAAAGAATAAGTAAAAGACCATTATATATTGCCTTCATCAATTTCACCAAAGCATTCAACCGTATGAGCAAAGGTGGCCTATTTAAGCTGCTGGAGAAAAGTGGCTGCCTGCCCAAGCTGTTCAATGTAATATTGAATTTAATATTGAGTTCAACAATTTCAGATCATAATCTTTCTCCTCCAACCCCACCCTCGTTCCGATCCTCCTTTTTCCAATAATTTGTAATTTTTTTGTTACAACTATATTTTTTTCTCTTCCCTTTTCTTAAATTTATTTCAATCTATTGTTTCATCTCCATCTTTTAGCCCATTTCGATCCCTTCCCCCCACCCCACCCACACCAGGGCCATCTGCCACTAGCTTGCTACCCTTAATGTCCCCATTAGCACATCCTTTAGATAATATCACCACCGTCAACACCCCTTTGTCCTTTTGTCTACGACATCTTTGGCAGTCTCTTCTTGGCCTCCACCTGTGACAGGCCCCCTATCAAGCTCTCCTGTCCCACCACCTTCTATCAGCTTATATTTCATCGCATTTCTATATGTCTTAGTTCTGATGAAGGGTCATACTGACTCGAAACATCAACTGTATCCCTCTCCACAGATGCTGTCAGACCTGCTGAGTTTTTCCAGGTATTTTTGTTTTTGTTCTGTTCAATGTAATCTCCTTTTCCCATGACAACATGCTGGGTAAGGTCAGCCATGACAGAGTAGCATCAGAACCCTTTGAAATCTTTGAATTTCGTTGGAGCAGAGAAGACTGAGGGGTGACCTGAGCGAGGTGTAAAAGATTATGAGGGGCATGGACAGGGTGGATAGAGAGCAGCTGTTCCCCTTAGTTGAAGGGTCAATCACAAGGGGGCATAAGTTCAAGGTGAGGGGCAGGAGGTTTAGGAGGGATGTGAGGAAAAACTTTTTTACCCAGAGGGTGGTGACGGTCTGGAATGCACTGCCTGGGAGGGTGGTGGAGACGCGTTGCCTCACATCCTTTAAAAAGTACCTGGATGAGCACTTGGCACATCATAACATTCAAGGCTATGGGCCATGTGCTGGTAAATGGGATTAGGTAGGTAGGTCAGGTGTTTCTGACGTGTCGATGCAGACTCGATGGGCCTCTTCTGCACTGTGATTCTGTAATCTGTAGGGGGGTCAAACACAACTCAGCACAAGCAGCACTCCTTGACATAATCTTCTCTTTGCTGTTGTCTCATGCCTTCAGGTCATCCACAGAGGCAGTTTACCTACATACCAGCACTGACTGTTCAGCCTTGTCCACCTAAGATCCAAGATAAAGATGTGCCAAGTCCTCAGAGTTGCTTTTTGCTGACAATGCCACACTAACATTCCATACTGAGGAATATCTTCAGTAGCAAATGGATAGACTCTCCCACACCTGTAAAGAGTTTGGTTTGGCCATCAACATCAGGAAGACAAATGTCATGGTCCAGGTTGTTGCCATACCGCCATTTATCAACACTGACACTGATGGCTGTTGATTGCTTCAGAATCATCGGCAATTTGCCACTTGATGCTGACATCAGCACATGCAACGCAAAAGCTGCAGCTGTTATGACCACGCTGAGGAAGAGAATGTGGAACAGCAATCTGACTGAGAACATAAAACCGAGAGTCTACCAAGCCTGCATCCTCAGTACATTCCTCTTCAGCGTCGAGACCTGGATGACCTATGCTAGGCAGGAGAAAAAGCTGAACTGTTTCCACCTTCGTTGTCGCAGAAGTATACTCAGCATCTCTTGGCAGGTCAAAGTCACCAACTCAGAAGTCCAGGAGCGTGCTAATTCTTTCAGCATGCATTCATTGTTAAGCCAACAAGGTCTGAATTGTTTGGTCACATTCATCAGATGGATGACAGTCGAATACCAAAAGACTTTCTATATAGTGAACAGGTCACGACCTCTTGAGCATCTATGTCTCTGCTACAAGGACACCTGCAAGCAAATTATGAAGATGGCAGACATTGACACTGACAACTGGAAGACAGTCACTGATAGCCATGACCTCTGGAGGCTGACTATTTGGAAAGGCTTTGGAAGAGTTGAGCAGAAATGAAAAGCTCAGCAGGCCGAGAAGAGGACACAAAGAAAATAGAGGCCAGTGAATTGTGCACCTTCTCAGCCCACTGTCGTCTTCTCAGTAAATGTGGCAAAGACCGCCATGCCAGAGTGGGGCTACTGAGCCACACCTGGCAATGCTTAACACAGAATTGATCACCACGATGCAAACCATCACCTTACGAAACAAAAGGCTGCCACCATGGGCAGAATTTTACGCCGGAGGGATTTTACGGTCCCAAAGTTAATGGAGTTTTGTATGCTCACTGCATTTTATGGCCCCACCCCTGCCACGACAGGGACATAGAATTCCGCCCCAAGTTGTTTCTCCTAAAGTGCATCACTTCACACTTATCCACATTAACTTACACCTGCCATGTGTCTGCCCATTCACCAGTTTGTCCATGTCCTTCTGAATTCTGCTGAAGTACTTTATTAGCTGTGAAGTGCTTTGGTATATTTTGTAATCATACGAAGTGCTTTATAAATGTAAGTTGTTACGGACAGAAGAGAGGCAAATTGAACTTCTTTATCCTCTCCTCGTCTGTCCATAAGCAGAGGAATTTTTGAATTATTTTTAAAGTAGGTTGTGGCGTGTGTCCCCAAATCCTCAGTTTGTGTGGTCTAATTTCATAAGTACCATGTAGCAAACTCCCTCTATGATTAACTCAGAAGGTTAGATTATTTCAGATTCAAACCTGGGAAATTGGAGATGGGTGGCAGTGGAGGATTGCTCGCAACCTCTCACACACACAATATATTTTTACATATATAATAAATACACACACAGTAAGAGGGGTTGGAAGAGAGGTAGTTTTTACAACTACAGATAACAATAGTAAAAAAACCACAGAAATTAATATTAGTTCACATGATTTCCAGCGTGTAGAAATTCAAAGTCCAGAGGGTGTTTCTTTCGTGGCGGAGTTCAGTCCAGGTGAGTTCCTGGTTGGACAAAACAACTTGGAAAATCCTTGAAACAGATGACAATGGAGCACTATGGCATTGCTGTGCTTAGACCAGTTGGCAAGTGATGATCAGAGGCTTTTAAAATCAAACAGGTTTCAAGGAGTTGAGAGATGGTGGCCGGCTGCATGGTCAGCTGGGATATCTGCTGGAGTTCTTTTCGTTTGGTGTTCAATCAGCAGTCTGAGAGGGTCTCAGTTTTCAAGGGAATATAGAGATTTCAAAGTGCTCACTCAAGTCATGTGACCCTTCTCTACAGCGATTTCAAAAGGGATGTTTACCTAGTGTCTGGGACTGGCTTTGGTTTCAGGACTGATAATATGCCAGCCATTAGCTTTTGAAAGAATTACCATTACCATTTTGAGGATCTGGTGTTGGGGAGCCATTTTCTGGCAAGACCTTCTGACTCCACAAGAGGGATAAGCTTATCAAGATGTAAATGATGTCCATTGTTCCCTCAGTGGTCCTCTTTTGAAATGGATCTGGACAGTCCCAGGTGTGAGATGGGTCTGCTAACAACTCTGAAGGAATACAAGTTTTCATCTGCGAATCCCCTGGTTGTGTGATTATAATTTCCTTACGATTGAGTGTGGAAGTCCACGATGATGAGAGGAGGATTCTTTTATTCTTGTAACTCCTGATGGTAGCTTCCAGAACAAAAAGCCACTCCTGTGGTCATGTGGACTTGTAGCAGCTATTTGTTGGGTTCAGTAGATCGTCCATTTGTTTTTTATTAATTTATGGGCATTTACTGCCCATCCCTAATTGCCCTCGAGAAGGTGGTGGTGAGCTGCCTTCTTGAAACGCAGCAGTCACTGTGGTGTAGGTACACCCATAATGCTGTTAGGGAGGGAGTTCCAGGATTTTGGCCCAACGACTGAATGAATGGTGATATATTTCCAAGTCAGGTTGGTGTGTAGCTTGGAGGGTAACTTCCAGGTGGTGGTGTTCCCATGTGTCTGCTGCCCTTGTCCTTCTAGATGGGTCGTAGGTTTGCAAAGTGCTGCCTAAGGAGTCTTAGTATGTTTCTGCAGTGGATTTTGTAGATCGTACACACTGCTGCTACTGTGCAGTGGTGGAGGGAGTGAATGTAGAACTGTACACAGTTTTGCTTTCCTTCATGTTTTATTGGCATAAAGTCTTTACTTTCTTTTACTTATTTACTACGTTGCAAAGTTTTGAATCATTTACAAACTTTGAAATTGCACTTTCCTTATCCATAGCCAAGTTATTTATGTATAACAAAAATCAATGGTTCTAATATTGACCCCTGGAGAACCCCACTGCCCAATACCCTCTGCTCAGAAAAACATTAGTACAACCACCATTTGCGAAATAATAACAAAACACAAATCAATCTCATCTCATTTTTTTCCAACTAAGTCACAGGATAATAACTGGAGGGGTAAACCCTGGCAGATTTTCCCATTCCTAGCATGTCAACATTGAGGTTAACTGGAGCACTACCAACACCTCCTGCATGTCAGCCAAGATTGGCAGCAGTTTTTACAACATAAACAATCCATAACAAACATATCTATAACAGAATAGATGTCTCATCTTAAAATTTCCAACCATGGGGCAATTTGAATGGAGATACTTTTTTTTAATTGAAATTCTTGCTTCATGACAGGGTGTAATAAGGGAAAAAGGTAAAAAATCTAGTATTTTGCAATCAAAAATTGCTTCTGACAAAACTACAAAAACATATTTTTGACATGATTAATTTAACTGTGCAGACAAGTCAGACACTAGGAAAGCTTCATGGTCATGGCTGGAAGCCACTGTTAGTCTTCACCATTTTAGTTAATGAACTCATGCAGATGCACTCAATTCAATTCCGTTCAACTCACTAACCACCAACAATTTCTGACATCACTCTGGAGACTGGAAATTTCTGCTCTGCCAATTTTATTAACTGCTGATAATCTTTCACTATTTGTCAGCAATGGCCAAAGAAACAGCAAAGAAAGACCTGACAACTGTAAATTTGAGATACACAGCCTTTAAAAGAAAATACATACCTAGCTATTGATACTTTCAAACAACTTTATTGCCATCATCAACCATATAAATAGATGCTAACAAATGCTGCAAAGTTTACAGTGAACAGACCTAACAGCTACTTTGGAAAATTGTACAGACAGCGCCCTTCAATTCCCAGTCACAACTAAGGGAGGCAAGGGTGCCAGGAGCGGGTTTAACAATGCCAAGTAAAGAACCAAAACAGGAATGCTGAAACTTATTTCTCTTCAGAACTACAATTAGAAAGTGTGCCTTTGAAGACCTAAAGGGAAATACTTCTGTCACTGAAGAGTATGCAAGTGCTCACAGTCAAGGTTTGCAAGAGAAAAACAGCCACTTCAGCAAGGTCTAAGAGGGCTGATGGCACTTCAAAGATTACACACACTGACATTAATAGATTCCACCCCAACGTTATTAATCATACCACAGCATTAGTACATCATACAGCTCAATCATTAGTTCAAACCCCAACATCAGTCAAGCGCAGCTCAGCAGTAGATCATCCCCCAGTATTCGGAGGTCACAGCCCCAACATTAGTGGATCACATCCCAAAAGTAGTGAGTCATGCCCAATATTAGTATAAAATGACCTAGCATGATTAGATCACATCCTATTAGTAGATCACATCACAACATTTGATCACACCCAATTAGTAGATCATGCCCCATTGGTAGATCACACCCCAACATTAATAGATTATGTCTCAACTTTAGTCAATCAGGGACAGGGGTAAAACAAATCAAAACAGAAAGTGATGTCAGCATGAGGGAAGGAATTGACTGAGGAGCTGGTGAGCTTTTTTGCCCAGATCAGGGACAAGTCTCAAGTTTATTTCTGGTAAATTTAGCAGATTATAAATAGAAAGAAGGCAGGGCACCACAGTCCCGTCAAATCTTGTGTCATATTGGAACCCCATCAGATTGGAAAATAGCGAATGTGACTCCTCTGTTCAAGGAAGGAGGGAGACAGAAAGCAGGAAACTACAGGCCAGTTAGCTTAACATCCATCATAGGCAAATTGCCGGAATCTATCTATCTAAGTTATTGAAGATGGCAGGGCATGTTGAGACAGCAGTTAATAAAGCATATAGTATCTTAGGCTTTATTAATAGTGGCATTGAGTACAAGAACAAGGAGGTCATGTTGAACTTGTATAAGACACTAATCAGGCCTCATCTGGAGTGCTGTGTCCAGTTCTCGGGCCCCATACTTGAGGAAGGATGTGAAGGCATTGGAGGGAGTACAGCGAGGATTCACAAGAATGATTCCTGGGATGAAGACCTGTAGCTATGAGGATAAACTGGTGGGGTTGGGACTGTTTTTCCTGGTAGAAAAGAAGGCTGAGAAGAGATTTGATGGAGGTATTCAAGATCCTGAGGGTTATGGACAGGGTAAATAGTGAGAAACTGTTCCCACTCAAGAGAGCATCAAGAACTAGAGGGCACAGACTCAAAATAATTGGCAAAAGGAGTAAATATGATACAAGGAAAAAAAAATTCACCCAGAGAGTGGCTGGAGTCTGGGACAAACTTCCTGAGAGGGTGGTGGATGCAAGTTCGGTTGAGGTATTCAAAAGAGAATTGGATTGCTATCTGAAAAGAATGAATGTGCAAGGTTACGGGGATAAGGCAGGGGGTGGGACCAGGTAGGATGCTCTTTTAGAGAGCCAGTGCAAGATTGATGGGCCAAATGTCCTTCTTCTGCACCGTAAAGATTCTGTGACTATTAAGGAGGTTATAGCGGAGCATTTAGAAAATCTCAATGCAATCAGGCAGAATCAACATGGTTTTATGAAAGGGAAATCATGTTTAACTTATTTATTAGAGTTCTTTGAGGAACAAACCAGTAACGTGGATAAAGAGGAACCTACAGATGTGCTATTCTTAGATTCCAGAAGGCATTTGACAAGGTGCTTCATAGTAGATTACTATGCAAAATAAGAGCCCACGGCCTAGGGGGTAATATTTTATCATAGGTAGAGGATTAGTTAGCTAACAGGAAGCAGAAAGTAGGAATAAATGGGTAATTTTTGGGTGGGCAAGATGTGACTACTGGGGTGGCACAGGGATCATTGCTGGGGCCTCAACTACTTACAATCTATATCGATGAAGTGACCAAATTTATGGTTGCTAAATTTGCTGAAGATAGGAAGGAAACTAAGTTGCGAAGAGGACATAAGGAGTCTACAAAGGGATATAGATAGGTTAAGTGAGTAGGCAAAAATTTGGCAGATGGAGTATAATGTGGGAAAATGTAAACTTGTCCACTTTGACAGAAAGAATAGAAAAACAGCATACTATTTAAAAGGAGAGAGATTGCAGAACTCTGAGGTACAGAGGAATCTGGGTACCCTGGTACATGAATTACAAAAAGTTAGCAATTAGGTACAGTATGTGATTAGGAAGGCAAATGGAATGTTGCCATTTATTGCAAGAGGAATGGAATATAAAAGTAGGTATGTTTTGCTACTGTCATACAAGGCATTGGTGAGACCACATGAGGACTACTGTGTAGAGCTTTGGTCTCCTAATTTAAAAAGGATATAAATGCGTTTGCAGTTCAGAGATGGTTCACTTGACTGATACTTGGGATGAAGGTGTTATTTTCTGATGAAAGGTTAGACAGACTGGGCCAGTATTCATTGGAGTTTAGAAGAATGAGAGGTGATCTTATTGAAACATATAAGATCCTGAGGGGGCTTGACAGGGTGGAATCTGAAAAGATGATTCCCCTTGTGGGGGAAACTAGAACTAGGGGACATAGTTTAAAAATAAAAGGTTCCCCATTTAAGGTGGGGATGAGAAGAACTTTTCTCTCTGAGGGTCGTGAGTCTTTGGAACTCTCTACCCTGGAGAATAGTTGAGAGAGGGTAATTGAATATTTTTAAGGCTGAAGTAAATAGATTCTTGACTAACGAGGGAGTCAAAGGGTATGGGGGTAGGCGAAATGTGGAATTGAGGCCACAATCACATAAGCCATGATCTTATTGAATGACAAAGTAGGCTCAAGGGGCACAATGGCATACTCCTGCTCCAAATTCATATGCAGGACATTTGTATCGTGCGGGAAGTATCATCAGCTGGAGGAACTCAATTTCCGGTTTTCAGGGATTGCCCTGCAACTGGCATCTCTACAGTGTATCTGCGAGGCTAAGAGCAGCATTTCATGAAGTGACCGACCGTAATGTAAATGTATCCAGGCAGCGATGGAATGGATGACTGGCAAACTGACAAGGAAGGCCAGACAAGTAGTGCAGGAGCCATGAGTGCATCTTGTCCTTGAAGCAGTATTCAGTTCTGAATACTGGTGAAGGCAATGGCTCCTCTGGGGACTATAGCCAGAGAACCATGGATGGCTCAGCCAAACAGGTGGGTAGGAGGAAGGTCAGAAAAGCAATAGTGATTGGGGATTCAATAGGTAAGAGATCAAAAAGGTGTTTCTTCAGCTGCAGGCAGAATTCCAGGACAGCATGATGCCTAATTGGTGTTAGGGTAAAGGGTGCATCTGATTAGCTGGAGAACATTCTGAAGGAGGAGGGTAAACAGTGAGAGGTCGTGGCCCATATCGGTACTAACAAAAGAGATAGAAAGCGAGATAAGGTCCTGCAGGTAGATTTTAGGAAACAAGTACAGATTCAAAGGTTGTGAGCTCTGGATTAGTGTGGTAAATAAGTCTGAAGAGCTGCAGGCACATGGGAGTATGACATCGCAGTGATAACAGGGACCTGGCTCAAAAAGAACAGGACTGGGTGTTAAATGAATATAAGGTGATCAGAAAAGATAGAGAGGAAACGATGAAGAGAGATGGCAGTATTGACTTAGGAGAATGTGACAGTGCTGGAGAGAGAGGACATCCTACACGGGCCAAGGACAGAATCTACTTGATTAGAGTTAAGAAGCCGTAGAGGTCCAATTCCACAACTATAGGCCACCAAATAGAAAGGTATAGAAGATCAAAGCCGTGGAGAAATTACAGAGAGGCATAAAAAGCTATAGAGTAGCAATAATGGGGGACTTTAAATATCATAATATAAACTGGGATACTAATAGTATAAAGGGCAGAGGAGGGGAAGAGATTTAGAAGTGTGCTCAGGAGAATTTTCTGCATCAGCACGTTTCCAGCCCAATGACGAAGGAGTCATTACTGGATCTGGTCCTTGGGGAATGAGGCAGGTCAAGTGGATAGGTGTCAGTTGGGGAACATTTAGGGAACAGTGATCCTAATATCATAAAGTTTGGGTTAGTAGTGGATAAGGGCTAGAAGCAATCCTGAGTAAAAATTCTTAATTGGAGAAGAGCCAATTTCAGTGGGGTAGAAACAAATATGACCAAGGCTAAACTGAAATCAAAAATTTGCTGACAAACCTGCAGCTGCCTTTAAAAATTAGATGGTTTGTTTGCAGTTAAGGTATATTTCTATATTTGCACTCAGAGGGCTCCTGCACTTCCTGCTTGGTCCTCCTTGTCAGTTTGGCACTCATGCATTCCATCTCTGCCTGCACACAATTATGCTACAGGTAAACCAATTCCTGAAACTTAGCACTCAATCTCACGGTTGGGCTGCAGTGATGCCAGCTGATCAATCTCTGAAAACCAGAACTCGAGCTTCTTCAGCTGATGGCACTTCCTGCAAGCTACAAATGTCCTGGAGTTCCCACATGGCACAAGACACGTATTTGAAGAAGAATAGTAGAGCAAGAGAAGCCAGAGACCCTCGGGGGACAAAAGAAAGAATAGGCTGAAGCAAAAAAGGGGTGCATATGGCAGATACCAAGTTGATAATACATGCGAGATCCAGGCAGAATATAGAAAGTTCAGTGGAGAAGTGAAAATGAAATAAGAGAGGCAAATACAGAGTAGGAGAACAGACTAGCAGCTGACTTAAAAGCAAATGCAAAAATTTTCTAGGCTTATAATTGTAATATGTTGTAAAATGGTAAGAGGAGGATTGGGGTAATTAGGGAACGAAATTTGAGTTCTGTGCATGGAGGTGGAGGAAAAAATGAATACTTTGCATTTGTCCTTACCAAGGAAGGAGATGCTGCTGAATTAATAGTGAAGGAGGAGGGAGCTAAGACAATAAAAACAGAAAATGCTAGAAAAACTCAGCAGATCTGGCAACATCCGTGGAGAGAGAAACAGAGTTAATGTTTTGAGATGGTATGACTATTCTTCAGAGCTAAAGAGAAGTAGAAATGGTGCGAGTGGTGCAGGTAGAAGATAGAGGGTCAGGGATAGATGACAGCTAAGGAGGGATTGACAAAGATGTCATGGACAAAACACAAAGGGAGCTAAGACATTGGACTGATGTAAAAATCGATAAAGAGGAGATATTAGAAAGGTTGAATGCACTTAAAATGGATAAGTCACCTAAATCAGATGGAATGCATTCGAGGATACTGAGGGAAGTGAGGAAACTGCGGAGTCACTGACCAAATTCGCAAAATCTTCCTCAGATACAAGGGCGGTGCTAGAGGACTGGAGAAATGCAGATGTCACACCCTTGATCAAAAAAGAGTGTAAGGATGAACCTAGCCAGTCAGACCAGTTGGTTTAACCTTGGTGGGGTGGGGGAGGAAGGTTTTAAAAATGATAATCTGAAAGAAAATTAACAGTTATTTGGACAAGTGTTGATTAATTAAGAAAAGTCAGAACAGATCTGTTGACAGCAAATCATCTTTATCTCATTCTGCCCTGGTCGACCTATCCTTTCAGCTTGTTCTTGTCCCACTGAGCTGATTTATTCCTATCATGATAGTACTTTTTCTCCCCTTCGTCAGTTTTCTTCTGCGCCCTCCATTCCCCTAACAGTTTCCAGTTTCCTGTCCAAAACTGTCTCCTGTTCATTGCGGAATCCAAACTCTTTAAACCTTCATCCCGCACCAGGAAGGCCTCTTCTTCCTTGAACAGAGGCCTAACCAGTCTGCATCCATCACTACCCTCCTCTACCTGGCTGAACTTGTTTTCACATTGAACAAATTCTCCTTCAACTCCACTCAGTTCTTCCAAATAGGTGGTGCTGCTCTGGGTACCCACATGGGTCCTAGATATTGTATAGAACCTTGGTGAGGCCACAGCTGGAGTACTGTGGGCAGTTCTGGTTGCCACATTATAAGAAGGATGTGATTGCACTGGAGGGGGTGCAGAGGAGATTCACCAGGATTTTGCCTGGGATGAAACATTTAAGTTATGAAGAGAGGTTGGATAGACTTGGGTTGTTTTCGTTGGAGCAGAGAAGACTGAGGGGTAACCTGATTGATGTGTACAAGATTGAGGGGCATGGACAGGGTGGATAGGGAACAGCTGTTCCCCTTAGTTGAAGGGTCAGTCACAGGGGGCATAAGTTCATGGTGAGGAGCAGGAGGTTTAGAGGGATGTGAGGAAAAACTTTTTTACCCAGAGGGTGGTGACGGTCTGGAATGCACTGCCTGAGAAGGTGGTTGAGGCGGGTTGCCTCATATCCTTTAAAAAGTACCTGGATGAGCACTTGGCACGTCATAACATTCAAGGCTATGGGCAAAGTGCTGGTAAATGGGATTAGGTAGGTAGGTCAGGTGTTTCTGACATGTCGGTGCAGACTTGATGAGCCGAAGGGCCTCTTCTGCACTGTGATTCTGTGATACGCCTAACTTTTTGTGGGATATGTGGAACATCATTTGGTCTGGTCCTACTTGGGCCCCTTCTCTCACCTCATTTTCCAGAACATTGATGACAGTAGTGGTGCTGTTTTCTGCGCTCACCTTAACTGGAAAATGTCAACAGCCTCCAATTTCCACCCTTCTCTCACCATCTCAGACTCTTCCCTGACTTCTCTTTCCCCATTGATAGGTTATCAACAAAAATTCATTCTAAGCCCAGGGACTCCCACAGATAACTTGACTAGACTTCCTCACATCCTGCTTCCTGTAAGGACTCCATTCCATTCACCTAGTTTCTCTGCATCTCTTCTGATAATACAGCCTTCAATAGAAATGCTTTTGATATGTTTTCCATTGTCCTCAACCAAGGATCTCCTTCCATCCTGGTTGACAGAGCCCTCGGCCATGTCCTCCCCATCTCCTCCCATCCAAAAGCACAACAGGTTGTGTTGTCCTCACTTTCCACCCCACCAACCTCCATATTCAATCGAAAATCCTATGCCATTTCTGCCACATCCAGCGTGATGCCACTATTAAACAAATTTTCCCATCCACCTCTTTCGGCATTCCAAAGGGACCATTTCTCCATGTCGCCCTGATTCACTCCTCAATCACTCAGAACACAGCCTCCCATAGGCCCATAGAAAAGTTAGGGTGCAGGAAGAGGCCATTCAGCCCATCGTGTCTGCACCAGCCAAAAAGAAAAAAAAGAAACTAGCCACTCACTTTAATTCCACTTTCCAGCACCTGGTCCATAGCCTTGCAGGTTATAGTACATCCAGGTACCTTTTAAATGAGTTGAGCATTTCAGACTCAACCATCAACTTAGGCAGTGAATTCCAGGCGCCCACCACCCTCTGGGTGAAAAAGCTTTTCCCCATGGCCCCTCTAATCCTTCTACCAATTACCTTAAATCTATGCCCCCGGTAATTGATCCCTCAACTAG
Source organism: Carcharodon carcharias (assembly GCF_017639515.1). Lineage (NCBI taxonomy): Eukaryota > Metazoa > Chordata > Chondrichthyes > Lamniformes > Lamnidae > Carcharodon > Carcharodon carcharias. Next base: position 102,784,332 of record NC_054474.1, read on the forward strand.
GGAGAACAAATCTTTCCTGTCTACCCTATCTAGGCCCCTCAATCTTGTACACCTCAATGAGGTCACCCCTTAGCCTCCTCTATTCTAAGGAAAACAAGCCTAGCCTATCCAATCTCTTCTCATAGCTGCAATTTTCAAGCCCTGGCAACACGCTCGTAAATCTCCTCTGCACTCTCTCCAGAGCAATTATGTCCTTCCTGTAATGTGGTGACCAGAACTGTACACAAAATTCCAGCTGTGGCCTAACCAGCATTTTATATAGTTCCATCATTACATCCCTGCTTTTGTATTCAATACCTCACCCAATAAAGGAAAGCATTCCATTTATTTTCTTTAACACCTTGTCCACCTGTTCTGCCACCTTCACGGACCTGTGGACATGTACTCCAAGGTCTCTTACTTCCTCAACCCTTTCAATAACTTCCCATTTATTGAGTATTCCCTTGATTTGTTTGCCCTCCCCAAATGCATTACCTCAAACTTTTCTGGATTGAATTCCATTTGTCACTTATCCGCCCACTCAGCCAAACCACTGATATAATTCTGGAGTCGACAGCTATCCTCTTCACTATCAACTACACAGCCAATTTTTGTGTCATCTGCAAATTACCAAATCATGCCTCCCACGCTTAAGTCTAAATCATTAATATGTACAACAAACATCAAGGGCCCCAACACTGAGCCCTGTGGAACATCACTGGAAACCGTTTTCCATTCTCAAAAACATCCATTGACCATTACCCTTCGTCTCCTCTCACTGAGCCAATTTTGGATCTTACCTGCCATCTTCCCCTAGATCCCATGAGATCTCATTTTCTTGGCCAGTCTGCCATGCGGGACCTTGTCAAATGCCTTACTGAAATCCATGTAGACGACATCTACTACACTACTCTCATCAATCCTCCTTGTTACTTCATCAAAAAATTCAATTAAGTTAGTAAGACACGATCTTCCCCTAATAAAACCATGCTGACTAACCCTGATCAATCCATGCCTTTCTAAGTGACAGTTTCTCCTGTCTCTCAGAATTGTTTCCAATAATTTGCCCACCACTGAAGTCAGATTGACCAGCCTGTAATTTTCTGGCCTACTCATGCACCCTTTTTAAATAACAGTACAATGTTCACAGACCTCCAATCCTCTGGGACCTCACCTGTATCTAGTGAGGATTGGAAAATGATCCTGAGAGCATCTATTATTTCCTCCCTGGCTTCCTTCAAAAGCCTGGGGTGCAATGTATCCGGCCCTGGTGATTTATCCACCTTCAAGGATGCCAGTCCCTCCAGTGCTTCTTCTCTCACTATGCTTATTGTATCTAATATTTCACACTCCTCCTCTTTAACTAGGCAGTCTGCATCATCCCTCTCCTTAGTGAAGATAGAGGCAAAGTACTCAATGAGAGCCCTGCCCATATCTTCTGCATCGACCCACAAGTTACCATGTACAATTCTAATAGGCCCTACCTTTTCCTTAGTTATTCTCCTGCTCTTAATGTACTGGTTAAACATCTTAGGATTTTCTCTGATTTTACCTGCCAAAATTTTTTCATATCCTTTCTTTGCTTTTCATTTTTCCTTCACCCCTGTGCTTTCTATACTCCGCTAGGCTTTCTACCGTATTAAGTCTTTTGTGACTGTCATAAGCTTTCTTTTTCTGCTTTATTTTGGCCTGGATGCTTCTGATAACCAGGGGGCTCTAGATTTGGCAGCACCGCCCTTTTTCTTTGTGGGGACATGCCTACACTGTGCTCATAGAATCTTGCCTTGAATGCCTCCCACTAATTTGACACAGTTTTTCCCTCAAATAGCTGGATCCAGTCCACTCTCACCAGCTCACCTCTCAGATTTATAAAATTTGTCTTCCCCCAATTTAGAAATTTAACTCCTGTTCTATCATTCTCTTCCATAATGATTTTAAATCTAACTATATTATGGTCACTATTTCCAAAATGATCCCCCACTGCTACTTTAACCAGCTGCCCAGCTTCATTTCCTAATTGTGTCCCCTCTCGTTGGGCTTGTTACGTGCTGGATAAAAAAGTTCTCCTGAATGCAGTTCAAGAATTTTATGCCCTTCACATCGTTCATATCCCAATTATTAGGATAGTTGAAGACCCCAGTGATTATAGCCCTATTGCTTTTGCACTCAAAAATCTATCTACATATTTGGCCTTCTAGCTCCCTTCCACTATTTGGAGGCCCACAGTACACTCCTAGCAGTATGACTGCCCTTTTTGTTTTCTGAGCTCAATCCATATGGCTTCAATAGATGCTTCATTTAGTATATCATCCCTCCTCACAACTGGAGTTGATTCTTTAACCAAAATGCTACACCCCCACCATTTTTATCCCCCTCCATATCCTGCCTGAAAACTCTATATCCAGGGATGTTGAGTTGCCATTCTTGCCCCTCCTTAAGCCAAGGTTCCGTTATAGCCATGATATCATGCTGCCATGTGTCTATCTGTGCCCTCAGCTCATTGGCTTTATTTACTACACTCTTTGTATTTACATATATATCTTTTAACCCTGCCAAATTGCTGTGCTGTACACTTTTTAATGTGTGCTACTTCTGTCTTTCAGAGTCACTCACCAATTCTTTATCTCCCATTCCCTACTCTGAATTTGCCCTCTGGTTCCCATCCCCCTGCCAATCTAATTTAAACACTGCCTCCAACAGCACTAGCAAATCTCCCTGCGTGGATATTCATCCCAGTCCTGTTCAGGTGTAGATCGGCTTGTACAGGTCCCACCGTCCCCAGAACCGGTCCAAATGTCTCGGAAATTTGATGCCCTTCCTCCAAACCAGCTTTCCAGCCATGTGTTTATTTCTACACTCGCTTACATGTGGGATGGGGAGTAATCCTGAGATTACTGCTTTAGAGGTCCTGCTTTTCAATCTCCTTTTTAGCTCCCTAAAGTCTATTTTCAGGACCTCATCCCCTTTCCTACCTATGTCATAGATACCTATATGGACCACGACCTCAGGTTGATCACCCTCCCCCAGAAGAATCTCCTGCAGCCACTCCGTGACATCCTTGACCCTGGCACCAGGGAGGC